>NC_079171.1:19409613-19542113 GCF_947568905.1 Ostrea edulis
GTGGACAAGGCCCTTCAAAAAGTCACTAAAAGAGAGATAACTCCTGACCGGAAGTGACGTCAAGCACGAAATTTTGCAAGCAAAGTCTCGTCACCAAAAGACATCTTTTCTGAAAATTTCGTGAAAATCGATCGAGAAATGGCTGAGAAAAACGTGTGTACTACCAAGGAAAATAATAATAATAATAATAATGAAGAAGAAGAACGCGAACAATAATAGTAAGGTCTTCCGCAGGAGACGGAAGACCTTAATAATAATAAAAATAATAATAATAATGAAGAAGAAGAACGCGAACAATAATAGTAAGGTCTTCCGCAGGAGACGGAAGACCTTAATAAGAAACAGAGTAAAAACAATATGTTCCCAAACTTTGTTTGGGGAACATAATTATACTCATTGTGTCATATTCTTCATACAGAAATATTAGACAAAAATCACGTCTTCTTTAACTTGCCTCTGTTCCACTGTAATTGAAGATCCCCACAACACTAACAGGAACCAGTTTAGCACAAGCTCTGCCAAGTGCGCGTCGTCCCAGGGCAAAAACAAAGGGAACATTTTGTTCGTTACACAGATTGAGTATGTTATTGAGTGCATCATCCAGACCACCTGTAAAAATATAAAATATCAAATCCCTGTAAACATATCAATCATCAAGCTCCCGTAAATATAAAAAAATTAAATATCAAGCTCCGGTAAATAGATCCATCATCAAGGTCCTGTTAACACGTCAAATATCAAGGTCCTGTTAACACGTCAAATATCAAGGTCCTGTTAACATATCAAATATCAAACATTTGTAAACAAATCAGCTCCTGTAAACATTAGAATGAGTTCATAATACAACAAGCCCACGGGCCACAATGCTCACCCACATCAACCTTCAGAAAAGATTTTTACCACATCAACCTTCAGAAAAGATATTTACCCTCATCGTATAATGATTAATTGTAATTTATCACACAATGTCTAGATCTACTTAAATGTACAGATTTTCAAATTTCTCTCCATATATTCTGATAAAACTCTGAATCAGCATTGTGGCCCAAACCCACCACCAGGGCATTGATTTGAAGAGTCTTGAATCTGCACTTTTGAGAATGCCCACCACCAGGGCATTTTACAGTACCTGCTTATTCTTGTGCACAAACTGTTGATGCTGATTATTCATGCAGAATAGTACACAGATGACTTAACTTGGGGCTGGTAGGGGACATGTATTGCTATGCAATACACTCAGAATGCTTGTTCTAACTATGTTTTCATCATAGTTGCCAACCTCCAACATGTAAAAAGAGGGTCATGACCCTCTTTGGAGAGAAAAAAAAATCTGGTCAAAATGCGTAATGCCATTCACGACATATTTACTAGGATTATATGTGTTTAATATAAGTGTTTATGTTTCAAAAATATTTACAATAGAAATGTGTGTATTGCGTATTTGTTGAAGAGAAGCATTGACAGTGGCACATTTTGAATTTTTCAAAACTGATGGAGATGGACAAAATTAAAAGAAGGACATACATTAATTAAACTTACTCCTTCAAATAAAATTATAAAAATCGCTAAAACGCATCATAGATGCGTATGGCCGAGTTGCAGTTTGGAAAATTATGCACGCTTCCATTCATGAAGTAAAAACATGCACGTATTTAATATAGTTTATAAGTATGAAGCTTTGAATGGCCGCAATAGGTATTTAGTGTGATAATGACCCTGACCTTTGGATTTCAAAAGCAACATGAATCTTGAATGCCATCAGGATTTGAAGTCTGATAAACATGCACCAGCAAGTACATGTATAAAAGTTAGAAGCAAGCTCAAATCTACAGTGTATAGTGAAAAAGAGACCTGAACCTTTTGACCTCAAAATAAATAGGAACCTTCCTCTTTTGGATGTGATCAAAACATGCAAGTCTGACGAAGACGCACCAAGCAGTATGAAAGTTAGAGACCGGACAAGCTCAAATCTAGGGCATTTAATGACAAAGTGACCTTGACCTTTGGACCTCAAAATAAATAGGAACCTTCCTCTTTGGGATGTGATCATGTTATGTAAGTTTCATTAGGATGTCCCTAGTAGTATGGAAGTTAGAGACCAGACAAGCTAATCGTGGACGCCGCCCGCCTGGACGCCCATCTTTCGCCAATTTTAAAGCCGAGATTTGCTACGCAACTCGGCTAAATAGTACTTTTTACATGATTTGACGTTTTGGCATGTTTTGTCAGATTATATTTAGCTCCAGACCCAATAGTGTGAGTTACACAATGGACAATAAGCATCACAATGTCCTCAATATTTTTTTTTTACCCATGAAAAGTCATTTTCCCAAAGAACCAGGGGACTTATTCACAAAATATCTTACGACTAAGATGAAAAAAAGAATTCTGTCTGATAATGAAATACTGATCACAAGGTCACAAGTATGTATTCAACTTTTATAAACCATGGATGTACTTTACATATTAATTAAGAATGTCTACAAGAAATGTAAAATAAGGAAATTACAGTGTTTGTAAATTTTGATCTTAGTCGTAAGATATTTTGTGAATAGGTGCCCAGAGCCACGAATAGCCAAAAATGGCCCTTAGTCAGAACATGATATTATTCTCGGGGACAGAAGCCAAGAATATCTATTTTTCAAATATGTTATTCTTTTTACGATATCTTTTCAATTTTTTTAGTTATTGACGTTCAAAGTACCCATTGTTTTGGCCAGATTGTTATTGACGTCACAATTTTGCAACGTAACGTCACAATTTTACAACATTTCATGTACTTTTACGTGGAAGTTCTCTAGGTATAAAAGTGAAACAAAAACACTATTCAGTGCAATTTAATTATGATATTGTAAATATTTAAATCTGTCTATGTTAATTCTATATTAAAACACAAACCTATATAGTATACTCGTACATCTCTTTCTCCTCTCTCTGTTTGTCTCCTTCCCTCTCTTTATATATATTTTTTAAATTTTTATTTATATGCAACCATTCAACAGTTTTAAAGTAATATTAATTCATTACCTCTTTACACAGCTTTGTTATTTAAGTATGACATGAAGATAAACACGATCCCAATATTTTAACTGTATAACCATTTACTGCACATACTGATAGTGGTTTTTGGGGGGGGTTTTTTGGGAGGGGGGTGGGGGGGCATCTTAAAAGGTACACGAAAACACGGTGGATCCAACCGTTGACTTACGAATAAGATCTATTGACCTATGTATGTGCGTTTCAATATTAGATGTACATGTAGTTTATGTTGCATATTGATCACTTCTTTTAACAATCTTTTATAAGTTTGCGGATTTTTATTTTTATTATTTGTTTGGGGGCCTGGTGTTATTATTATCCCGCATGTACATGTAAACACGCCGTAAACAGTAATAGCCAGGCTTTGGACAGCGGCGTTATTTCAGACGCACTTTGCTACATGTACAACTTTGGACAGTGAGTAAACATTTTAATCCTATGTTTCACACTTTTATTTGTGTTTTGCTATATAGGGAGTTACGTTTATGATGTGTGTGTGTGTGTGTGGGGGGGGGGGGGGGGGGGGGATAGGGAAACTGTTACAAAAGTAGCCGTACATGTACAGAATAACACATGAACATTTAGTTAAGCCATATGGATATAATTTATTTTACATTAGGCTAAAAAAAATTTAACGTGAACTAATCATCGGGTAAAATATGTTCCATTTATCTAATTTCATTAGTTTCCTGTTCGGATCATTTATTACAATAATATCTAGACCAGTGTGTATTTCAAAATGCCTTAATTATTATCATTAATTCCATAACATCTATGAAACGAATTCATTAATTAAAAAATCTTATTCTGATACTGCTACATATAATAGAACCAAACTCCCTCCTCGCATATATTTGGTTTATTAAACCAAATATATGCAAGGGGGGAGTTTGGTTCTATCATATATGTTTCTATTTATGTGAACATAACATCCACTTAATTTTGTTTGCACACTAACCGTTAGTGTGCAAACAAAATTAAGCGGATGTTATGTTCATATAAATAGAAACAAGAATCTTATCAATCATGGTGTAGTTTGGCATCCACCATAAAATTTGCTTATTTTAACACTTTCACATTTCTTCCTGTCATTAGGTTTAATTAATATCTTACATAAAATGCATGAGGGAAACCTTTTTCTGTTATCAGACACTTCCTCCATGTTACAAACACTCAAACTAAATTAAGTAGGACAATGGTTTAATAATGTGTTCAGTTCTTCCTTCTATAATGCTTAGTAATATTTTACTTAATTATGTAGGATAATATATTTAAAAATAAATACATCAACTTTTACTTCAAGAACGAGTGGGATTCATATGTTCACCTCTATTTTAATCAGTATTAATGACATCTTCTTCTCTTTTCCATTCGTCTTTTTTATTTTGTTATGATTTGTGGTTTTGAATATTTGCTGTTGAGACTGAATTTTCAATGATAAATATAATTGAAACAATGAAATATACACTATTTTCGTTAACATTCTTTTTACATTATTTTTTTATTCATTTTCGAATTATTCATTATCATTATCCTTTTTTATTAACTGCCTTGTATTTTTGCTAATTAGATCAAATGTAATTCTGTTTGTCAATGAATTTCATTTAAAAGCAAAACAAGATCCATATTGCTAGATATATTTTTCGTATTCATATTTGTATGTATTTCTATATATTGATTTCTGACGGATGAAATATGCAATGGACCGGAATAGCTGTGTGTCGAAATATAACGGTACCCGATGACGTATATCCAAATCGGTTGACACGTAAACAACCGAACGAATGTTGTAGATCTATACCTCAGAGACTTGTAGCCTACAGTCTATCCTTTGTATTGTTATGTGGATGCCTAATTTTTGTCTGGTACCCATATATTGTACTATAACGTTAGAAATCATTAAACAATACGGGATAGGCCAATATACCTTCGCATCTAAGTAGCCTATCGAGTTAGGCACCCCTCGGCCCTCCAAGTCTTTTTATGTACTGCGACAGCGATTTCAACATGTTCATCAGTGCCAAGAAAACTGAATGCACGGAGATGAAACATGTGAAGCCAGATATTTATTAAATTCAACGGCCTTCAGATAAATAAAATATGTATAGTATAAAGAAAATGTGTGGAAGTAAAGGCGCGGCACAGACAATGGGTGGATCTCGATTGTATCTGGATTGGATTGGAGGACTTAGCTTCGTAATTGTTTGATCAAATAACTAAAACTGTTAACTAGTACAAGGTTTTTGTAACTATCCCTAACATGGTTACATATATATTCAAGTTCATAAATTGAGCATATAATCTATTTGAAATTTTGGGGGCAAAATCGATTGATATACATAGCCCGATTCCGACGATGGCGCGGATCCGGTTTTATTTCAATAATATTGTTTGAAATAATCATATTTTATTAACTTTGAATAATTACTGGTTTCGTAAAAAGACAATGGAACAATCCCCAACTATAATATTTAAATATTACGATTTGTACTAAACCTATAGTTTGGAAAAGTATTCGGATTTCGTGCATGGAATGTGAAATTCCGGTTATTTGTAGAACATAAAAAGTAAAAATTCACTTATCCCCCGGCCTCGATCCAAAAACACTCTTAACTTCTATGCAGTATGTAATATACTAATTTACAATTCATTAATATTTATTGGATCGAGGCCTGGGGGTTATACATATTTTTGGTGCATATTGTTGGATATTATCAACTTTTACAAAAATAACACAACTGTTATGGGTTCTACATGTTAATATAATTTCTATATGCGTGAATTTTCGCGGAAAAAACACTGGATTTATAAAGAAGGTCTAAGCTATTTCATACCATGATGAAATTTTGGAATGAAGATACTTTATTTTACTCAAAATTACAGGGCCATATTTGGGTATTCGTGGTTCTTGTTCTTTGTTGGTAGATACTTAAGTATCGTTTTCTTTTTGTTGGCGTGTCTGCTGGCCCTGATAAATATCTCTTTTTGATGGAAGCCATTCTACATGAGGACTTCAATCCCCTATTTGTCACATAATTGTTCACACCTGCTTTGATAACTTATCTGTAATGTACATAACCATCGGCATTGTTTACGGAGATCCATTCGTGTGTTACAAACTGGAAATAACATGTGCGGACTAATTTACAAAACCAAATGCAGATATTGGGTGAAAGGTATGACCCGCTGGGTCATAAAAATAATCAGGTTACGGATAAAAAAATCAGTTATAACCCGACAAAATTGGGTGAGTTGTCAACTATGGTCTTCATAAATGTATGCATACCTTTAGACTGAATTTTCTCCAGATTTGGGGAGATGATAACCACCTTTATCTTTTTCAGTTTCAAATGCTTGGTGACCTCCCTCAATCCTAGTACTATCCTTCTCTTGGTTTTAGCCTACAAATAAATACATTTTTAGTAGAATACTTCCCAGGCAGTTAAACACAGATGTCTCTGTCACAAGTGTAGCTCTACAGTGTAGAATTTCTTGAAACAAATCCTACTTGATCAAGAATTTCTTTAGAGAGAGAATGAGAGAGAGAGAGAGAGAGAGAGAGAGAGAGAGAGAGTTTCTGAATACTCTAAAAAAAAAAACTTTTAAGAGTGTACATTCTGTAGGCCCTGAAAAATTAAGAAAGGTAATTTTATTCCATTTTAGTTTATCATGCCTTGAAGTTAGAAATTCATGAAAGTGTTGCTTTGGACATGACAAGATTTGAACTCCATACTTTAAAGTTCAACAAGCTGTATTAAGTTCTGTAAATGCAATCATAAAGATGGTAAATTGAAGGGAGTAATCAACCATTACTGATGGATGTAATTCATAGTGCTAAAACACCCTGAAAAGGATATCTATCTATTGAATTCTTCTGGAGAGATAGATTTTGAATGCAATCAAAGAATTTGTTTAAAGTTTGTACATCCCATAGCAGAGCTCCAGATAAGGTGCATATCGGAGTAAATACTCCTTAAATTTTACCAAATACGCATTTAAGTTGGAAATCATGTGTGTATTTGTGATTCATGTAGTATGATATAAATATGAATTATCTATTCATATGAATTGAGGTTAGCCCAGGGCTTGATCATACATGATATTCAGCACTAAGAAATACGTTTTGATGACAATCACAATTTTGAGAAATTGGAAGAGTTAATTCAAAACACTATTATATAGGCCTACTTGTTATACTTTCTCTTTTAAAGAGTTAGTGTGCGGTTGAAAGCACAGAAAAAAAACAATTTGTATTATCAATCGTGGACGAATGATTAAAGAATTGGATCATAATCATGTGACTGAGTGTCTGACATATTCAACTTTAATGCATCAATGATAAATATCAAATTCCCAATGACAATGAAAAGTTTTAATAAAAAGAACTACAAAGGAATTTCCCCGTAAATAGTTGGAGCGGCCTTTTAGCTTAAACTTTAAATCAAAGTTTAACAGAAGAAGTATCGTTTATCTGGTGACATCTTCTGTGCAAAAGAGCAAAGATAATCAGTAAATTAACAAAATACACTTTTGAATTTTTCTGAAAAGCAAAATACTCATTGATTTGAAAATCAGGCGGTAAATACTCTTTGTGGTAAAAAATTATCTGGAGCTCTGACTAAACAGTATTTGTGCTAATAACTACTCAATAGATTTATACAAACATATCTTTTTTTGTGTCCTTCCTACAACACGCCTCAGCAACACAAACCAATTCTTGTTTTAAAATATAAATCCATCAGGTTATCATTAACTGCCAGCTTTATCTGGTCTAACTACAGAGGTTATTATTAACTGCCAGCTTTATCTAACTACAGAGGTTATTATTAACTGCCAGCTTTATCTAACTATAGAGGTCATCATTAACTGTCAGCTTTATCTAACTACAGAGGTTATCATTAACTGCCAGCTTTATCTAACTATAGAGGTCATCATTAACTGTCAGCTTTATCTAACTATAGAGGTTATCATTAACTGCCAGCTTTATCTGGTCTAACTACAGAGGTTATCATTAACTGTCAGCTTTATCTAACTATAGAGGTCATCATTAACTGCCAGCTTTATCTGGTCTAACTATAGAGGTTATCATTAACTGTCAGCTTTATCTAACTATAAAGGTTATCATTAACTGCCAGCTTTATCTGGTCTAACTACAGAGGTTATCATTAACTGTCAGCTTTATCTAACTATAGAGGTCATCATTAACTGTCAGCTTTATCTAACTATAGAGGTTATCATTAACTGTCAGCTTTATCTAACTATAAAGGTTATCATTAACTGCCAGCTTTATCTGGTCTAACTACAGAGGTTATCATTAACTGTCAGCTTTATCTAACTATAGAGGTTATCATTAACTGTCAGTTTTATCTGGTCTAACTATAGAGGTTATCATTAACTGCCAGCTTTATCTGATCTAACTATAGAGGTTATCATTAACTGTCAGCTTTATCTAACTATAGAGGTTATCATTAACTGCCAGCTTTATCTGATCTAACTATAAAGGTTATCATTAACTGTCAGTTTTATCTAACTACAGAGGTTATTATTAACTGTCAGTTTTATCTGATCTAACTATAGAGGTTATCATTAACTGTCAGCTTTATCTAACTATAGAGGTTATCATTAACTGCCAGCTTTATCTGGTCTAACTACAGAGGTTATCATTAACTGCCAGCTTTATCTAACTATAGAGGTCATCATTAACTGCCAGCTTTATCTAACTACAGAAGTTATCATTAACTGCCAGCTTTATCTAACTATAGAGGTCATCATTAACTGCCAGCTTTATCTAACTATAGAGGTTATCATTAACTGTCAGCTTTATCTAACTATAGAGGTCATCATTAACTGCCAGCTTTATCTAACTATAGAGGTCATCATTAACTGTCAGCTTTATCTAACTATAGAGGTCATCATTAACTGCCAGCTTTATCTAACTATAGAGGTTATCATTAACTGTCAGCTTTATCTAACTACAGAGGTTATTATTAACTGTCAGCTTTATCTAACTACAGAGGTTATCATTAACTGTCAGCTTTATCTAACTATAGAGGTTATCATTAACTGCCAGTTTTATCTGGTCTAACTATAGAGGTTATCATTAACTGCCAGCTTTATCTAATCAAAGTACTTAAAGTACTCATGGGAGTTGAACATTGTGGAAATTCAGTTAGAAAAGATAGTACTGGAAGGGTAGGGGGATAAATGACTGAATATTATCATGATTTTAGATACAAATCAACTGTTGTTGTTTTTCAAAGCGTTACAACAGCAAACATGGATAATGGAAGGCCCATGGGCCACAACGCTCCTCGAGTAACTGAAGTCGTGTTGTTGTTTTCTAGAATTTCACCCCTTTATATTCTCATGAAAAATGTGACCACATATTATGGCCCAAACATTCAAATCAATATGGTTATCAATGCCTTGCAGTTATGAAGAAGTTGTTCCCCTGTATATATACATTCAAGTTTAATCCTAGTTATAGCTAATTCTAAGGATTCATTACTTGAAAAGGTAGTCCAATATGCTAAACTGTCACCTGAGTATACTACAGTCCTGTAGAGGATCAATGGAATGGTAAGTAATTGTATAATAACTAAAAAAAAATGAAATGCAAAAAAATTAAAAATTGTCGGGCATCGGAAATGCACAAGCCGAGTTGCGCAAGGAATGGGCATAGAGGGAACCGGCAGAAAAGTTTTCAAGAATTATCAAGCAGGGAGCAAAATTTTGCGTACATAAATTTCAGCCGACTTAAATCCTTTGTGACCTTGACCTTTAACCCTTGACCAAAATCAATAGGCTTCTTTGTCTCATCAAGGGCGATAATCCATCTAAGTTTAATTGAGATCCTATAATTTGTTAAAAAATTATAGTGCAGAAAACAAGATTTTCTCCAAATTTCAGTCTATTTATAGCCACTGTGACTTTGACCTTGTGACCCCGGAATCGATAGGCTTCTTGTCTTACTTAATCGATCTAAGTTTGATTGAGATTCTATAATTCGTTCAAGAGCTATGGTGCGGAAAACAAAATTTTCTCCAAATTTCAGTCTATTTATAGCCAGTGACATTGACCTTTGACCTAGTGACCCCAGAATCGATAGGCTTCCTCATCTTACTGAGGGTGACAATCCATCTAAGTTTAAATGAGATCCTATAATTTGCTCAAGAGCTATGGTGCGGAAATGAAATGTTGATGCGTGCCCGCCTGCCCGCCCAAAGGCACTTCATCAGATCATAAGCCGAGTTCGACTTCATCGCAACTCCGCTAAAAATGAAACACTAGTCAAATAATGTTATTTATTGCCAAGGTATTTGGGATATTATACTGTGGCTCAAACAGGGGGTGAATGAACCTGACAGTATGGAAAGCATATAGTGGAATCAGACTCGTGATGTTGGAATCTATAGTGATTAATAAACTATATATGTACAAGATCCATAACTATTTTTTTTTCAGTTTGTGAGGGAGAATCCTCGTGTCTCTTTCATCTGTAGACAAATAAACAATGTGTTTTGACCAGAGCAATTTCCAATCCTTTTTGCAGCATAAATTCAACATTGTGGCAACTGGGTTAAACTTTGATAGTGAAGTAATACATGGCAGCACCTTATCCCATGCTCTTAAAATTTCTGTTTGACACACACTCATGACATCCACTCAAACATTACAGAGTGCAGCAAAATCCCATTGTAATAGGGGATTCAAAATGGATAACTGGTACAAAATATGGAACATACTATTCAAAAAGGATAATGAATTTGACATATTGATGTCTTGGAAAAGGAAATTCTGACATCGGGGCTCTAAGCGTTTTCAAACATTGTCATTTGATAAAAGTGTTCTACATTTTTAAAAATAGAGATTAATATGTCTTTACATACATAGGTGAGAAAGTTTCCATAATTCCTAGCCGAGACATACCATGTATGCGCAAAAAATTCATAAACAAATATCACACTACTCACGTAGAAAATGTGGACCTTACCGTCATCAAGCGCAGCGAAACACGCCATTTCGAGATTATAGTCGACGAAAGCTCGGTAACAGTAATGAATAAAGTACACTCATTTTGTATCTATTTTGTGACTTTCTTTATTAAAAGGAACAGTTCTCTAATGTGTAACGTGCAATTACTACGTAATTCAATAACTTGAAGCATGAAGCAGTTTCACTTTGCCACCGGATATAAGAAATTTTATTTCGTATTCCGATCCCAATCGAAAGTTGTTGACTGGGAATGACGTGTTTTAATTCAATCTACATGTAACATCAAGCATTTTTTTTATATCACATTAAAAAAACCAAATATATACACATACACAATGTTGTAGAGTTATTTCTTGTAAATTTTCTGAGGTTTCGCACCATATTCGATATTTCGCACCACGGTGTCAATAGGGCTTGTGTGCAGTTGTCGTTCGTTTTCCTATCAATGTTTATAGGTGACGCTGCGCTACAAACGACAATTTTCAACCTTATCTTTTATTTTTCTATGTCTATCAGTATCAATTTGATCGAAATCTTGTATTCAAATTGATTTGAATACAATATCATTGCATTTATTTACATGTCAATTATCAAAATTATATTAATTCAGAAAAGTTACATGGATTATTTAATGGCGGATGTTTATAAAAGTTTATGTTGATTTACCTAGGAGTAAATCAGCTGACACAGAACCCCCGCTGACGACCACTATACAAATCAATACAAATTACTGCGCAGAAAAGTGCGTGATGACCCAGGGAGATTGAACATAGTTCAACTCCCAACTATAGAGGTTATCATTAACTGTCAGCTTTATCTGGTCTAACTACAGAGGTTATCATTAACTGCCAGCTTTATCTAACTATAGAGGTCATCATTAACTGTCAGCTTTATCTAACTACAGAAGTTATCATTAACTGCCAGCTTTATCTAACTATAGAGGTCATCATTAACTGCCAGCTTTATCTAACTATAGAGGTTATCATTAACTGCCAGCTTTATCTAACTATAAAGGTTATCATTAACTGCCAGCTTTATCTGGTCTAACTACAGAGGTTATCATTAACTGTCAGCTTTATCTAACTATAGAGGTTATCATTAACTGTCAGCTTTATCTTACTATTAGAGGTTATCATTAACTGTCAGCTTTATCTAACTACAGAGGTTATCATTAACTGTCAGCTTTATCTAACTACAGAGGTTATCATTAACTGCCAGCTTTATCTGGTCTAACTACAGAGGTTATCATTAACTGTCAGCTTTATCTAACTACAGAGGTTATTATTAACTGCCAGCTTTATCTAGTCTAACTACTGAGGAGTACCTTGACCGGATCTTTATGGTACATCCTGTCCTGAAAGCGGACGAGATCCTGTAACAGTCGTGTGCAGCAGTTGTCTAAGTCCTTGTTTAGCACCTGGTTACAGTACCTACAATGTTCATACTATAGATAACAACAGACTAGATAAAGTCTATGCATAATACTGGCACAAGTTTGTTTCTTCAGTCTTACTCTCGGGGGCCTCCATGGCCGAGTGGCTAGAGCATCGCGCTCAAAATTACACGGCCTCTCACCTCTGGTTGGCGCAGGTTCGAATCCCGCTCGCTCCGGTAAGTGAGAAAGTTTCCCAGTTTACTTTTGGAAGGTCGGTGGTCTCTCCCCAGGTACATTGTATCTGGGTTCTCTCTTCCAACAACAAAAACTGAGCGCCACCAGAAAACTTAAAAATTGTTGAGTGTGGTGGAAAACATCAAAACAAAACAATCAGTCTTACTCTCTGAATCGCCGACTATGAATTTTCATGCGAACTTCCTTGCCAATGGTTCCTGCTATTGGACTGTTGACCTCTGAATTCTGTGGGCTGACCCCGGGGGATAGGGGGCTCATATTGATTGGCGAGGTTTGGCTGATGGGTGACAGGTCGTTACTGGCAGGTGTGCCCGTGCCTGTGTAATCCACCACTGATCCTTTAGAGCTGACAGCTACAGAGACATAAACAGATGCTTGATTAAGCTATAGACATAAACAGGTGCTTGATTAAGCTACAGAGACATAAGCAGGTGCTTGATTAAGCTACAGAGATATAAACAGGTGCTTGATTAAGCTACAGAGACATAAACGGGTGCTTGATTAAGCTACAGAGACATAAACAGGTGCTTGATTAAGCTACAGAGACATAAACAAGTGCTTGATTAAGCTACAGAGATATAAACAGGTGTTTGATTAAGCTATAGAGATATAAACAGGTGTTTGATTAAGCTACAGAGATATAAACAGGTGCTCAATTAAGCTACAGAGATATAAACAGGTGCTCAATTAAGCTACAGAGATATAAACAGGTGCTCAAGTAAGCTACAGAGACTAAACAAGTGCTTGATTATGCTGGCTTCAATATTATATGTAAGGAGACTATTAAACAATTCTCTGTTTCCTATATAACACATTACTAAGTCACCTTCTACCAAAATCAATGAGTTGGCAAATTCTAAGTTAGCACAGTAAAGCTCAATATAGCAATCACCTCCATTTAGCTGTCACATTTTGTTCAGTATCAAGTTGGTCTCTTAGATTTGTGAGAACGATTATTGCATATTATATAGCTTTAAAGTACATGCTACTTTTTTAAAACAAACTTCAGGATAAATTTCTATTCACACCTTGTAAAAAAAATTCTTCCTCAACATTTATCTTGACAAAATACATTATAGGAACAAGAGATGTTTTTAAAACACATCCCCCCCCCCCCCCCCCCCCCCCCCCCCCCCCCCCCCCCCGGGGTGCAAAATTGAAAAGGGTTATACACATGCATCATTTAATTGATATTAGTATCATCAATTCAAAATATTGAGCAGACAATATCTTCCTAAGTCAAGAGTGGAGTGACCATGTGACCTAAAAATCAATAGGGGTCAACTACTCCTTATGTTGTACCAGTGTACCAAGTTTGATGTCTGTCAAGCAAATAATTCTTAAAATATAGGAGACAATATATTACTATGTCCAGTTCAACCCTTGACCTTTCACCATGTGACCTCAAAATCAATAAGTGTCATCTTCTCCTGAAGATGTACTAGTGTACCAAGTTTGATGTCTGTCAAGCAAAGGGTTCTCAATATACTGAATGGACAGTAAATTCCTATGTCCATTTGACCCTTAACCTTTGACCATGTGACCTCAAAATTAATAGGGGTCATCATCTCTTGAAGATGTACCATTGTTCCAAGTTTGATGTCTGTCAAGCAAAGGGTTCTCAAGATATTGAGCAGACAGTATATTCATATGTCCAGTTTGACCCTTGACCTTTGACCATGTGACCTGAAAAACGATAGGAGTCCTTTACTACTCATAACCAACCTACATATGAAATATCATTCTGATCAAGTGAATGGTTCTCAAGATATTGAACAGACAACGTGGTCTACAGACCGACATACCGACCGACAGGTGCACAGCAATATGCTTTGAAAACACATAGACATCCAGGAACTGCAGGAAGACAAGCTTATTTACATCAAACATAAACGGTGCTTGAAATTCAGAATTTTGCCTAACCATCCCCTTTAAAAAACTGCATAAAGCACAGAACTTATTTAAACAGCTGGTATAATCAGAAAGCTGAAATTCTAACCCAAATTCATTTAAAGTGTCAAGGTCAATGGGAGAAAAAAAATCATGTTTAAGAAAAAACAGTAGATGCTCTTAACATATTAAAACACAGTTTGCCTAAGTTCAAGGTCAATGAAAGACAAAATTGAAAGTACTACATATTATGGGGCCTCAAAATTGTGAAGATTCTTTGAGATTTGAAAACTTTGATTCATATACATGTATATGACAAAATCAACAAGAGGCCCATGGGCCACATCGCTCACCTGAGTCACCTTGGCCGATATCTGAAGACTTTCCATATATACAGTGGAGCTTCACCTTCCGGGCGATTTTTCTAGGGAACGGAATTTTAATACGTTATTTTGCATCATTTAATCCGGAAATTCGCATTCCGGATCTGGACGGTCATATTTTACTACAAAACGTTAAAATGCATTGAAAATTGTACCGTTAATCCGGACAGTACTTTTTTCGAGGGAAGGTCTTTGTCGGATAATTTTAGCAAGGTGTAAATTGTAAAGAAAACAAATCAAACTGTCTAATTGAGGCGATTACCTGTACCCTGTCAACACCTTCCTTTGATTAGGTGGTGTGTGATGATAAGTTAGTTAGATAGCACGTGTCGATCGAGACATTGTATTGCCAATCTTTGCACATAAGATCTGTATTGCATGTAGTGTTGAATTTTGTAAATAAATCTATAGCATATTTTCTAATAGTCTTGATCAATAGCTTAATAGTATCAATGAATTAAACATCATGTCGTAATGATATGTTTTATTGAATTGCTTGTTGTACTGATTCGTAAATTGATATCGGCTTCTTCTAGATTCTAGATTTTATATTGTTGATTGGCGTGAAGTATACATGTATGTTCATGCACATGTATATATAGTAAGTTTTTAATGTTTAGAATGTCACACATGTAGAATGTACCTGTGTACGATTGATTCTAATACAATGCACACATATATTTCAATTTTAGTGCTTTGAAATGCATGTAAATATTACCATTTTCATAATTTATTTACTAATGCAAATGTTTAAATCCAATGATAGAATGTGTTTAATTCACTACGCATCAATAATGTAAGCATATTGGTTATTTTTGTAAAGATAAAAAAAATATGCGATTCAGTTATCCGGACGCTTCATTTATCCAGATGATTTTGCTGGGAACCAAAGTGTCCGGATTAACGAGGCTCCACTGTATTTACATGTAAAACCTTAGTCCCTATTATGGCCCCAAACCTTCCCCTGGAGGCCACGATTTTTGCAAACTTGAATCTACACTACGTCAGAGAGCTTTCATGTAAATGTCAACTTCTTTGGCCCAATGGTTCTTGAGAAGAAGATTTTTAAAGAGTTTTCCTATATTTGTATGTAAAACTTTGAACACCCCCCCCCCCTACTTGTGGCCCCATCCTACCCCCCAGGGGCCATGATTTGAACAAACTTGAATCTGCACTATGTCAGAAAGTTTTCTTGTAAATATCAGCTTTTCTGACTCAGTGGTTAATTGAGAAGATTTTAACTATATTTGTATGTAAAACTTTGATCCCCCTTGTGGCCCCATCCTACCCCCGGGGTGCCATGATTTGAACAAACTTTAATCTGTACTATGTCAGAAAGTTTTCATGTAAAAATCAGCTTTTCTGGCTCAGCGGTTCTTGAGAAGAAGATTTCTAAAGATTTTAACTATATATTTGTATGCAAAACTTTGTTCCCCCCTTGTGGCCCCATCCTACCCCCAGGGGCCATGATTTGAACAAACTTGAATCTGCAATATGTCAGGAAGCTTTCAGGTAAATTTCAGCTCTTCTGGCCCAGTGGTTCTTGAGAAGAAGATTTTTAAATGACCCCACCCTATTTTTGCATTTTTGTGATTATCTCCTCTTTGAAAGGGACATGGCCCTTCATTTGAACAAACTTGAAAGCCCTTCACCTAAGGATGCTTTTAGCCAAGTTTGGTTGAAATTGGCCCAGTGGTTCTGGAGAAGAAGTCGAAAATGTGAAAAGTTTACAAACGGACAGACAAAATGTGATCAGAAAAGCTCACTTGAACCTTCGGTTCAGGTGAGCTAAAAATATAATTTCGCAGCGTTTCCAATAAAATGTGTCAGAAATGAAGCATTTATAGATCTGCTGCCGTTTTTGACACAAGGTGTCATTTTCTCCAGGGATTCACCTTTTAATTTAAAGCGTTATCAGAAGCAATGACACTCACCATCTTGAGACAAGTCACTTTCATTTCCTGACACTACACCAATACCCAGAGTCACACTGTAACAAACAGAAACACATCACAAAACAAGCTGTTTCCTAGGCAACTAAAATGATGCTCTGTGATTGGCTACTAAGTTGGGGATAAATAGAAGGCTGTAAAAAATGTGATATCCCAATATCACACAGTCCTGTTTTGCTGTCACAATTTTACAAGGCATATTTTCCTATGTACAATATTATGTATCAAATAGGAAAACAAATTGTTCTTTTGGGTTACGTATAAAACAAAATCATTATCTAGATGTAGATCAGATCCGTCTCCAGGTGTATTAATACCCCTGACTAGACCTCAATAACTAATGTCATGAGATGTGGCCAACTTCACTCCTTTTGGATCCACAACATGGAAAGTTGAATCTCCATCACTGATATGCATATAAAATTTGCTCACCTAAGTTACACAATACGACTGTTACAGGTTTTTATAAACCCTTATTGGGATCTTTCATTACACCAAAACCTGTACAAAAATATACTTTATGAGGTTCATTCAACATTATACTAACTGTGCCTAATTTGCTTATATTGAATAGAAGTTTCCAAAACAAGAGGCCCATGGGCCTTAACGGTCACCTGAGTATCATAGCCCATACAGGGAGTCTCATATTTGCATTTAAGTCTCAATATGGAGTCCTTCGTGCACATGTTTATGACATTTCAAAATATGCACATAATTCCTATTCATTTATAGAAGAAGGAAAAATGTATGTTTGAAAAATATAAATCATTTTGACATCCCCCCCCCCCCCCCCCCCCCCCCCCCCCCCCCCCCCCCCCCCCATGAATTCCACAATTTAGAAAAAGGACATTACAAACATCATAACCATGCATTTATCTCACATGACTGTGAAAGTTGAGAAGAAAAAATGAATTTTTATACATTCTTATTCTGTGGCCATATTGGCCCTGCCAAAGGGCCTGAACCCCTGATCCAGGAACCATGAATTTCACAATTTAGTAGAGAGTTTCATGAACATCATCATAATCATGCATTTAGTTTTATTCAAATATATATACATGGCAGTAGAGAAATACATCTTCACTATATGTTCGCATTGACCCCGCCCTAGGGTTTGAATCCTGACCCAGAAGCCATGAATTTCACAATTCAGGTAGATAGCTTCATGGACATCATAATCATGTATTTGGCTTTTCTCAAATATATATGGGAGTACAGAAGATTTTTTAAAGATCTAATACATTTTCACTATATGGCCATATTGGCAGCACCCTAGGGCCATGAATTTCACAATTTTAGTTGAGGGTTTCATGGATTTAGGTTTTTCTCCTACATATGCGGGAATAGAGAAGATTTTTGAAAATTTAACTTTTTTGCATATTTTGCCTCGCCCATGAGGCCCCGGGGGAGGTATTACCATAAATTTCACAGTTTATATTCCTTTTATCCTAGAGATGCTTCAAACCAAAAAAGTAATGTGTAATGATTGGACTTGTAATTTTCAAGAAGTTAAAAATGTAAAATTGTTAATAGACGACACACGACGACGGACAAAGACTGATTGGCAATAGGTCAAAATTCAAAAATACATGTATGAATCATATTCTTAGAAATCTCTACATCTCTACAGTGGAGCCGTTATTGGGACATCTCGTTTGACAGGAACCATCAATCCTTCTGAAGATTCTGTCATTAGCTCCCCCCCCTTTTACAGCTTGTAGATGAGTACATCATTAGATCTCTCTCCCTCCCCTCCCCCTCCCTCACAGCTGGTAGATAAGTACATCAACACACCTTCCTGTCATTAGCTTTCCCCCTTACAGCCACTTGTTGAGTGTATCAACACACCTTCCTGTTATTAGCTTCCCCCCTTACAGTCACTTATTGAGTGTATCAACACACCTTCCTGTTATTAGCTTCCCCCCTTACAGTCACTTATTGAGTGTATCAACACACCTTCCTGTTATTAGCTTCCCCCCTTACAGTCACTTATTGAGTGTATCAACACACCTTCCTGTTATTAGCTTCCCCCCTTACAGTCACTTATTGAGTGTATCAACACACCTTCCTGTTATTAGCTTCCCCCCTTACAGTCACTTGCTGAGCGTATCAACACACACTTACCCATTGTTGGCAGATTCAGCATCCTCAAGAAGCCTCATCTTTTTCTTTTCCTCTCTCTCTTTCAAGATAACCTAAATTTCCAGGGGAAAAAATGAGGAAAAAAAAATCATTACAAGAAAAAATACAACTTGAACATAAACAATGTCAAAGGCAAACAGTAGAACTTGTCAAGCAATCAATCCTATAGGAAAGGACACATCAGTGTGAACCACTTTGTAGGAATACTTAGAATTGATTTGCTTTGAAAAATGTGGTCCAAGGCACGGTATAAGAATTCAAAAACGTACCTGCTCATGGATTTAACTAAGACAAGGACAAGAGAAGCACAAGATGAGTTTGTGAAACACTATGCCCCCCTTTTCAGAGATGATGTTTCCTATATATTCCTATGCAAAACTTTCAACCCCAGCTGTGATCCTGACCTTGACCTAGGAGTCATGATTTAATGATGAGAAGTCTGTCATAAATATAGAAATAATATTTTGAAATTTAAGAATTTACTCTTTTAGTGAAAAAAATTCAATCTGAGTGAGTGGAAATTCAGGAAAAACATGTTTGTGAAACACTGATGCCTTCGTATGGCAGCAAAAAGTTTTTCAAAAGTAGGTCATATCCCGTGGCCAAGGTCATGAGGTGAAAAACTCTGGTACCCAAAGAAAGGTCTTGTCACATGTAAAATATAAAAGCCCTATCATCAACCATTGAAACAGGGTTTGAAACTAACTTGAAAACTTTGGTAGCCATGTGGGCTACTGAACTTTGCAATTATAGGGGCCCACATCAAAATTTAGTCACCCACTGACTAGAACACCTTTTATTTGAAAAGCATTTTCATGTTTTGTTATGCTGTTTGGTTTACACGACATGCAACCGTCAACAAACAATCGGGGTCCTACAGGTGACATTTGATGGCATTACAGAAAAGAGATTCACAGTGAATACGCTAAGACAAAAAGATAACAGAAGTCTGAGATCATGGAAGACCAACCGACCACGACACGACACCCCATGCATGCGACGAGCATGTTTCCCAGCCTTTATCCCGAAGAAGAGGTATCCAGTATTAACTCACAATACGAATAAGTCACATAGGGTTTCTCCTTTGACTATTCCACATCTGATATTAAAATATAAATCTATTGACCGATTCCTCCATATCTCTGATATTAAGATATAAATCTATTGTTTTAATATCATGATATAAATCTATTGATTGATTCCACATCTGAAATTCAGATATAAATCTATTGATTGATTCCACATCTCTGATATCAAGATATAAATCTATTGATTGATTCTACATCTCTATGATATCAAGATATAAATCGATTGTTTAATATTAAAAATATAAATCTATTGACCGATTCCACATTTCTGATATTATGATATAAATCTATTGATTGATTCCACATCTCTGATGTCATGATATAAATCTATCGACCGGTGCTGCTGAACCACTCCTTAGATACCTCTCACAGAAAAAGACATCTGTCGGGAGGATCTTACTTTATTAGATATCCATGGGGAGGATCTTACTTTTTTTAGATATCCGTGGGGAGGATCTGACCTTTTTTAGATATCCATGGGGAGGATCTTAATTTTTAAATATCCGTGGGAAGTATCTTACTTTTTTAGATATCTATGGGGAGGATCTTACTATTTTTTAGATATCCATGGGGAGGATCTTACTTTTTTAGATATCTGTGGGGAGGATTTTACTTTTTTTAGATATCTGTGGGGAGATCTTACTTTTTTTTTTAGATATCCGTGGGGAGGATGTTACTTTTTATTAGATATCCGTGGGGAGGATGTTACTTTGTTTAGATATCCGCAGGGAGGATCTTACTTTTTTTAGGGAGCTGGGTTTCTTTGGTTTGGGGTTTTCCCTCTCCTTTCCTCGTTTGACAGGAGCTGATGCATCCAACAAGTTGTGTCCCAATCCTGGCTTCTGAAAGTAGATCTACAAAATGTAGCTTAATGTGGATACAACACATAGTGTAATTGTACAATCCTGGCTTCTGAAAGTAGATCTACAAAATGTAGCTTAATGTGTATACAACACATAGTGTAATTGTACAATCCTGGCTTCTGAAAGTAGATCTACAAAATGTGGATACAACACATAGTGTAGGTGTACTTATTTATTAAAGTACTTGTTATCTGGTACAACTAAAGCTAATGCTCTACCTGATGTAATCATAACTCTGCACTACCTGACGTAATCATAACTCTGTACTACCTGACGTAATCATAACTCTGCACTACCTGACGTAATCATAACTCTGTACTACCTGACGTAATCATAACTCTGCACTACCTGACGTAATCATAACTCTGCACTACCTGACGTAATCATAACTCTGCACTACCTGACGTAATCATAACTCTGCACTACCTGACGTAATCATAACTCTGTACTACCTGACGTAATCATAACTCTGCACTACCTGACGTAATCATAACTCTGCACTACCTGACGTAATCATAACTCTGCACTACCTGACGTAATCATAACTCTGCACTACCTGACGTAATCATAACTCTGCACTACCTGACGTAATCATAACTCTGCACTACCTGGCGTAATCATAACTCTGCACTTTTCTATGAATGAAAATGGACAATGCAGATTTTCATATTCTAGTGATCATAAATAAACTCTCCACCAAAGGTGCTAAAATATGAATTTCACTGAAATAAGTACATGTCAAACAGTGCTGACTACAGTTATACTGGCAACTACTGAATTAGTAGTTAAACTGCAAGGTGAAATTGATTTGCAGGTCTATACAATTTGTAAGTAATTCCAAAGATCTGTTATTTCAATTGTTATTCTGTAATTGTAATCATAGTCCAAACAAGATGTACTGTGAGCAATGCTAACTAAGAATACCCCCCGCTTACCCCTATCTCCGAAAGGGTGTTGTTAATAGGTATAAATTACCTCTTTCCTGAATCTCAAAATATGGTATGCCTTTGTAGAAGAAAATGGAAGATATAGTCCGAACACAAATCCATGGCATAAACTTATAATTTTGACCTTGAGATCAAAGGTCAAGGTAATAAAGAGGTCATAAATGTACATGACACATAGTCTCATGGTGATACACCCATGTCTTATGGTATGACTATGTCAAAACCCTATAATCAATTTTGACCTTGAGGTCAAAGTTCAAGGTCATATGGAGGTCATGAAGGTACATGACACATCATCTCATGGTGATACACTCATGTGTTAAATATGGTATGCCTATATCAAAGAACAAAGAAGTTATGGCCAGGACATGAATCCATTGTAAACAAAAACCTTTAATTTTGACCTTGATGTCAAGGGTCAAGGTCAAATAGAGGTCATGAAGGTACTCGACACATCGTCTCATGGTGATCTACCTGTGTGCCAAATATGGTATGCCTAAGTCAAAGAACAAAGAAGTTATGGCCCGGACACGAATCTGGACAGACAGAGTGATTCCTATATACCCCCCAGAACTTCGTTCGGGGGGTATAAAAACATCAAAAAACATTGTATGTACTGAATTAGTAGTTAAACTGCATGGTGAAAGTGATTTGCAGGTCTATACATTTTGTGAGTAATTCCAAAGATTGTACTTCTGTTATTTCAATTGTTATTCTGTAATTGTAATCATAGTTCAAAACACATCAAAAACATTGTATGTAAAACTTTGTTCCCCTCTTGTGGCCCCATCCTACACCCAGGGGTCATGATTTTAACAAAATTGAATCTGCACTATGTCAGGAAGCTTTCATTTAAAGGTAAACCTTTCTGGTCCAGTGATTCTTCAGAACATTTTTAACGATTTTTCCCTATATATATGTACATGTATGTAAAACTTCGATCCCCTATTGTCGCCCCATCCTACCCCCGGGGGTCATGATTTTAACAAAATTGAATCTGCACTATATCAGAAAGCTTTCATGTAAATTAGAATTTTCCTAGCCCAGTGGTTCTTGAGAAGAAGATTTTTAAAGATTTTCTCCCTATATATTTGTATGCAAGAATTTGATCCCCAATTGTGGCCCCATCCTACCCCCTGGGGTCATTGATTGATTGATTAAATATTGTTTAATGTCCCTCTCGAGAATATTTCACTCATATGGAGACGTCACCACTGCCAGTGAAGGGCTGCAAAATTTAGGCCTATGCTCGGCGCTTATGACCATTGAGCAGGGAGGGATCTTTATTGTGCCACACCTACTGTGACACAGGACCTCGGTTTTTGCGGTCTCATCCGAAGGACCGCCCCATTTAGTCGCCTCTTACGACAAGCAAGGGGGTACTGAGGATCTATTCTAACCCGGATCCACACGGGACTCCCCGGGGGTCATGATTTTAACAAACTTGAATCTGCACTATGTCAAGAAGCTTTCATGTAAATTTCAGATCTTCTGACCCAGTGGTTCTTGAGAAGATTTTTTAAAGATATTCTTTATATATTTGTATGTATAACTTTGATCCCCTATTGTGGCCCCATCCTACCCCCGGGGGTCATGATTTTAACAAACTTGAATCTGTGATATTAGTCACACTTATTTCTATGAAATGATATTAGTGTACTTATTTCTATATTAGTCATACTTATTTCTATGATATGATATTAGTTGTACTTATTTCTATATTAGTCATACTTATTTCTATGATATGATATTAGTTGTACTTATTTCTATGATATGATATTAGTCATACTTATTTCTATGATATGATATTAGTTGTACTTATTTCTATGATATGATATTAGTTGTACTTATTTCTATGATATGATATTAGTCATACTTATTTCTATGATATGATATTAGTTGTACTTATTTCTATATTAGTCACACTTATTTCTATGATATGATATTAGTTGTACTTATTTCGGTGGAGTCAACAAACCTTGTTCTCCTTGGTTTTGAGTTCAGGTTTTTTGATAGCCTTCTGTTCAACTGGTCTGTGAACTTCAGGTTTCTTTTTCTGAAATGAGCATCATTTTATGATTATGATCTTCATATACACTGTACAAACATGAGCATTGTGTTGGTGAAATAATTCTGACTGGATATACATGTATCAGATGTCCCATAATTATATATTCTAATATAAGATAACATGCATCACAATCAGATTATTGAACAGTGAGTGGGTCACTACAAGCACATAACAATAAACTAGTTCTCTTTTCGCATGTTATGTCATTCTGCATGTATTGTATATCTACCCAGAATCATTTTAAGGCCTCAAAAAGTTAATCAACATGGGTGATGTTCTTGTAATTTTTAATTTAAAAAAAAAATTTCTGTCAGGTTTAGTCTAGTATAATGGTTTTGGTTTTTTTTAAACTTAAAATTCCTTGCGTCACACACTAATGATTTTCATGAACAGTTTCATATCATTTCTTGTAACTTGACATCGGAAATTGAAGCATTTTATCACCTGACATGGTTAAATTGAAGCATTTTATCACCTGACATGGTTAAATTGAAGCATTTTATCACCTGACATGGTTAAATTGAAGCATTTTATCACCTGACATGGTTTTTCACTGAAAATGTTGATTTACATGCTTGATTTTGACTTCAAGAAGACAGAGGGTGTTGGAGAACATAATTCACCGTTTAAGGTTTGACATGTCTTTGAATGATACAAGTGCATAGATAATGTTCTCCACTGTGTCTTTGAATGATACACATGTATAGATAATGTTCTCCACTGTGTCTTTGAATGATACACATGTATAGATAATGTTCTCCATTGTGTCTTTGAATGATACACATGTATAGATAATGTTCTCCACTGTGTCTTTGAATGATACACATGTATAGATAATGTTCTCCACTGTGTCTTTGAATGATACACGTGTATAGATAATGTTCTCCACTGTGTCTTTGAATGATACACGTGTATAGATAATGTTCTCCACTGTGTCTTTGAATGATACACGTGTATAGATAATGTTCTCCACTGTGATCAATGTTTGTGATTAAGAAAATATGGTCCAAAAACTTATAGTTTTCATCAAACATTATAGAACTGGGGAAAACTCCATATCTTAGATCAGCAGCATTTCTCTAAAAATAACATATCACATGGCAAACATAAATTACATGTAGGCTCATTACATACAATGTCCCCTAGATGAGACAGCCATGTGAGATTTTCCTTTCTCACATTATCACCAGTGTGAGATCGACTTTACCCATGTGAGACAGCCATAATAAATTATGAATTTACTCATCATTTCAATGTGTCCTATTTACACTGATACATCATATTGACGTTGTGTTGTTGTGATGTCACTAGAGTGTGCTGCTGACCGCATGGACGATTAACAAAAACGAAGCGAATTAGCGAATTATATCACAAGTATGCATGGGATAGGTAATTAGAGTTATGAACACATACATCAATTGATGTTTGTGAATAAGACAAACAGTTGTAAGTATCACCTTGTGTTCATTCTGAATAGGGGTGCAGAAAAATTACGACACTCACTTTGAAAAATCCTTAGTGACAACCCTGATGAGTATGAAATTGGAGACCTGCGGTAAACAGGTGATGGAGGTGGATTAGAGGTGCAAAGGTCAAGAGACCCAACATTGCACCGTATGACCTATGTCATTCACTTGTCCAAACAATGCCTGATGACCCACTAGGCTCGGTAATATTGGGGAAAATCACTGATTTGAAAAAAAGAGCACCGCTTCATTCTGTTTATTTTAGCTAATAGGTTTTCATTTTTAGCCTGTGGATTTTATATCCATTTTAGCCTATGGTAGAAAAAATTTATTTCGACCACTGCACTTGCAAAATAAAATTACTTGTTTTTAATTTTCTGTTGCTAAGACACACATAAGAACTCTTGATTAACAGATAACATGCAATTTGAGATATACGAGTAATTTTGCCGTACAAGAAATCTACAGAGTTGTAATCTCCTTCATACCTCCAATGCATCAATCATCGCACTGAGATCTAAAGAAATTCCCTGTTTTGTTTTCTTCCCCACAGGTTGATTCTGCAGAGGGACTTTTAGTATCCCGGGCTGAGGATTGGCTGGACTTGACCTTTGTTGGAGACCCGAGTTCGGCCGGTTTGAATGACCCTTCTCCTGGGGCTTTAAGTTGAGTTCTTTCAGCATCTGCTGCTCCAGACTGATCTCAGCCAGTTCTTCCTCGGCGGCCTGCTCTACCATCTCCAGCTTCTTTCTCCGCCGTCGAGAGTTACGAACACCGCTATGATCCCCTGTACAGTCTGTAATATACAGTCAGTTGTTCTGATCTTGTTCAGATTCTCGCACTAGCTATATCTTTATAAATCATACCCTCTGTCTACCATGTCTATTTCTGATTATACACTACCATTATAAGTACTGAGTCATTATACATTACTATTATAAGTACCGAGTCATTATACATTACTATTATAAGTACCGAGTCATTATATATTACTATTATAAGTACCGAGTCATTATACATTACTATTATAAGTACCGAGTCATTATACATTACTATAATAAATACTGAGTCATTATGCATTACTATTATAAGTACCGAGTCATTATATATTACTATTATAAGTACCGAGTCATTATACATTATTATTATAAGTACCGAGTCATTATACATTACTATTATAAGTACCAAGTCATTATACATTACTATTATAAGTACCGAGTCATTATACATTACTATTATCAGTACCGAGTCATTAGACATTACTATTAAAAGTACCGAGTCATTATACATTACTATTATTAGTACCGAGTCATTATACATTACTATTATAAGTACTGAGTCATTATACATTACTATTATAAGCAGTGAGTCATTATACACTACTATTATAAGTACGGAGTAATTTTGCACTACTATTATAAGAAGTACTACTAGTTAATGACTATACACATTAATCATCTGTAACAGTTACTATTTACCGAGCCCTGGACCAGAACTTGGTCCATCCATTTTTTTCCACTGTTCATTTTGTGAAGAAGTCTTATCCTACAAAGAGATATAACCAATCATTAGTACAAACTTAAAGAATTAAAACAGATCACCAACACATAGTGAGTCATTAATCATTAGTGCAGTAAGAAACTGTTGTTTGTTACCGGTACGCCACTTAATCATCCTAATTGAGCAAACTTTAACACTAACTATAAGTCTATAAAGAAACTTCTGAATTAGAAGAGAACTGACTTTTGACAGCACAGCACTGTAGGATACGGTGGGCGTTTTGTGTGGGCCCCCTACATTATCCTGCCTCATTCTCAGGTTTGGGAACTCCTCCTCATCCTGGAAGTGAAGCTCCACTTCTCGTGAACCCTCCTCTGGTTGTCTCTCTGTTCCCTCCTCATTTTCTTCTTTCTTCTTCTTTCTTCTTCTCCTATTCCGTTTCCTTTTTCTCTTCCCTTCATTTCCACTTTCCTCTCCCTCTGTCTTCTTGCATTCAGCTGGCCTTGTGTCTTCCTCCCGGCCCTCGATCATCTTCACACTGGACTCTATCACAGGCTTCGATTGTGCAATAAATGCATAAGAAAACACCTGATGTGAGGGTGGACTCTCCTTTGAGGAGATGGATGATTTTTCTGCAGCTCTCCCCGATGATGGCTGATTAATCAAATGTTTATCACTGTCCCTGGTGTTACGCTGTGATTTGTTGACAACCGGAGTAGAGACAAGTTCCCCCGGTTGTGTGCCACTCGTGACCTGATTTTTCCGGTGTAGTGGACTGTGATAGCCACTGTCCGAGTCCTCTGAGGAGCTGCCGACCACTCTACTCAAACCACGGCTACTTAAGTCCGGATTAAACAGAGGGCTGGGATACTGAGCAAGAATCTGATTAGCAAACTTCTCTGAAAATTCTGCAACACAGAAATTTTAATCAGTGTTTAAATTACACATGTACATAAGGCTAACAAATGACTAACAAAATCGAGGAAAAAGCTTACTGGCACTGCTGTGTGTTGCATATGTGGAATGAAAAAAAGTTATACAGATTCAAAGGTGCATTGAGCTGAGCTGCAATTCTGCATATTTCTTACTATGAAAACTGTTTTAAAACCCATAAAGCATGATAAAAATGCTTATAAACTGTAGAATATTTTAAAACATCTATAGAGCATGATAAAATGCCTATATACTACAGAATATATATTTTTGTGAGGTCAAGTTTGATTGGTTTGAATAGAAATGATGTTCCAGGGATCTTAATTCTGCCATTCAGAGTTGTCTTCCTTTGTCAGTAATAAACCTTTTGCTTTCAATTTATTTCTTGATAATAAAAAAAATACACTGCGTATTCAATTTAATATACCAATCTAAAGTGTGGAATCATTCAAAAGCATGGGAACAATTTTCATGGACTGCCAAAATCTTAATTTTGTGGGGAAGATACACATACTCGTAGATATTGAATTTATACATTGAAATATCATGTAAACCATTATTTTGTTTACAAATAAATTTGTAAGAATGGAGTATAACAAAAATGGAGCTCCCACAAAATCTATTGATTCCACAGTATATTACAAAATATAAGGCATGATGTCACGACGGTGTGTACTGTGAAGGATGTAAAAACATTTAACAATGAAAGTTTGATGAAATCATACAAATCACCCCAATACTTCCATTGTTAGGCCAATTCAACTTAATTAGTAGATTATCATCCTGGGTCACCAAAAAGTATGGGGCGGGTGGGAGGATTTTATTTTTTAATTTATATTTTCTGAGAAAAATACTAATCAATTGTTTTGTCAACAGAAGTGCTTCATTTAATGTCAGATGGTTATCAATCTATGCTTATTTCACAGACGAATTCCAGGTTAAACTTTTTCAAACACAGAGAGACACCAAACTTCTTCAAGATTTACGCCCAGAAGAATTCGAAAAATTAAGAAAACCGTATCTACTTTCTTCACATTGCTATCCCGGAAATGTAAACAAGAAGTGTAAATACTGGATTCGGACATGAAACTTTTCCGGAAATTGCAAGTTTCGCAAAATAAAAAAAAATCGTGGCGGAAAAATTTTTGAGGGGCGAGAGGGGATAATAATCTATCAATTAAGTTGAATTAGCCTTACATAAACCCCATAATATAATCAACACAGATATATAATCCTAACTGTAGTTAACTGTGGAGATGAACAATTTTTCTTTATCATGGTCACAGAGTCATTTCATTTCTATCTTTAACCCAATTACAAAATTGGGGAACCCAAGGCTATCAGCTGACAAAAGCTGTATTTACTTCTGATACCTGTTTGTACAGCCGTATCCGTGACACAGACTGTCAGTGAGACGTCTGGTGGCTGGTCGCCTGCTATCACCTCCTGACCGACACTTAACTTCTGGCTGTTCCTCTTCCTCCTACTCTGAGCTTTCGTGTCCTCTCTGTGACTCTCACTGTGGTTACTCTTGCCAGAGTTGTTTCTACTTCTCTATATAAATTATTAATTCATTTTGATGACTAGAAGTAAATAATCAGAGTTCTAGAAAACTTTTACCAATAAATACACATAGGAAATTGGTCGTGCCAGGTAAAAAGTTTTACGGGACCCATACATTTCTAGTACGACCCACAAAAAAACCCACACAATTCAACGAGAGGCCCATGGGCCACATCATTTATCTGAGTCATCTTGTCCCATATTTGAATATTTTCCCAAGACTATATATTGACATGTAAAACTTTGATCCCTATTGTGGGACCAACCTACCCCAGGGGGCCATGATTTTTACTAACTTGAATCTGCACTATGTCAGGAAGCTTTCATGTAAATGTAAACTTCTTTGGCCCAATGGTTCTTGAGAAGAAATTTTTAAAGATTTTCCCTATATATTAGAATGTAAAACTTTGATCCCCTATTGTGACCCCATCCTACCCCCAGGGGCCATGATTTTAACAAACGTGAATCTGCACTACGTCAGGAAGATTTCATGTAAATATAAACTTTCCTGGCCTCGTGACTCTTCAGAAGACTTTTAATGATTTTCCCTATATATTTGTATGTAAGACTTTGATCCCCTATTGTGGCCCCATCATACCCCCGGGGGCCATGATTTGAACAAACTTGAATCTGCACTATGTCAGGAAGCTTTTATGTAAATTTCAGCTTTTCTGGCCTAGTGGTTCTTGAGAAGAAGATTTTTAAAGATTTTCCATATATAATTGTATGTAAAACTTTGATCCCCTATTGTGGCCCCATACTACCCCAGGGGTCATGATGTTAACAAACTTGAATCTGCACTATGTCAGGAAGCTTTCATGTAAATTACAGCCCTTCTGGCCCAGTGGTTCTTGAGAAGAAGACTTTTAAATGACCCTACCCTATTTTTGCATTTTTGTGATTATTTCCCCTTTGAAGGGGACATGGCCCTTCATTTGACCAAACTTGAAAGCCCCTCACCCAAGAATGCTTTTTTCCAAATTTGGTTGAAAATGGCCCAGTGGTTCTGGAGAAGAAGTCAAAAAGTTTACAGACAGACTACAGACAGACAGACTACAGACAACAGGCAGACAGACTACAGACAGACAGACAGACTACATACAGACAGACAACAGGCAGACAGACTACAGACAGACAGACAACAGGCAGACAGACTACAGACAGACAGACAACAGGCAGACAGACTACAGACAGACAGACTACAGACAGACAGACAGACAAACAACCAGACAACAGGCAGACTATAAACAAACTTCAATAAGATGTGAGCTACAAAACTTAAGTTTACAAAACATATTGATGCTTACATAAAACTTTCCTTCATTTGAGTTTCATCTGTAATATGATTTTCTCTGAGATTTTAACCACTTTTTTTGTATCACTTAATGTAAAATGTGTCAGACTTAATTGACTCTGTAACATGTTTTGCTTTCAGTTATCACTGTAGGCTGCCCTGAATGTACCCAGTACAGTGTCCTGTCCTTCTGAGGGGATACACTTTTTAATGAAGCCATCACTTGTTCTACTGGCAACCTGATTTGTCATACATTTGTACTGTACGGACTTCTATCTATTACACAGTGATCAGCCTAATTGGTCAAATCCACTGAATTCTAAAACTATTCGACCTTTATCTGTTCTTAATTGTGGCCTGATTGGTCAATCTTTTGGAACATTACTGGAGTGGGTCGCTGTTATGTTGGTGTTTAGTTAATTCTGCTGTGTGGTAATGTTACCTGGTCATTTTTCCTTCCCTCCAAACTGTCTGACTTATGATCTCTCTTCTTACTGTGTCGCTGACCCTCCCTTCCTTCCCCCTCCCTCGCAGACCAGCCATGTTTACTTGGAACTCTGGGTGAATCCCTTTGCAGAGGCTCCTTGTCCTGACTGACCAGATCTGGGGGTGGGAAATTCAGAAAGTTCAAAGGTGGAGCACTGGTTGGAGGCATCATCCATGTGTTCTCAAGAGGAGGGGGGATGTTTGGATTGAATGGTCCTGGCACTCTGTTTACAGGACCTGCTAATGACCAAATATACCTGACTTTAGTTTCAACATACATGTTCTACATAGTATTAGAACAAACCTGTTTTATTCAATATATATATACATAGTACAAAGCTTCTAAATCAAATTCTAGATCCCCCCAGCAATACTGAGATTCTAGATCCCATCAATTGGCCAGATTCCAGAGATTTTTGAAAAAAGTTAAACTTTCTCAAAAATTATTTATTTAGTTGCATCGAGTCATATTCACAGGAAGAGTTGTCTGTATTTCATTTGAAAAGCATAAAATCAGGAGTAATGTGTCGATAACTTTGAACATTCCTGAGACGATTGCCCTTGGCTTGTCTTCGATGAGGATGACAAAACAATGCAGTAAGTTCTAAGACTGAAACGACACGATACATATTGCAATGCTTATGCAGTAATTCAATATGATACAATGTACAGAAGAAACCAATTAATAACATGATTTAAGAAAAATTAATTACCATCATTCACAATCATAATTTTAAAAGCAAAATGTTGCCAAACGGTAAGATGCCTGTAAAAGGCTGTTGGCTCTGTACTCTGTAGTTTAAACCGATAAAGTTCATTATTGTTTTCGTCAGACTCGAGGCAAACAACAATCTGAATGTTATTGGACTCTATGTTGTCCCTCACGCAGGTATGTTAGATAATATTAAAGTACAGGTCAAGCCTGATGCATTTTACTGAATCCGTTTGTAATAAATGTATCGAATCGACATTCGAGGCAATGAATTGAACATTGAATCGAGCGTTTTATATTGAACAGTATCGATATTTTGGTGAATCGTTTCAGCCCTAATATGTTCGTTATGTCATAGTTTTCCTGCGATGTCAGACTATGACGAGAGGAACCACTAATCTCAGAATAGACCCAATCAAGATTCACACCCCTGAACATTTTCCCTGTCATCAGTAAAATTTAAAACTTGAACTTACTTTTGAAAACGTTTGATGAGTTCTCAATATTAAAACACAGGGGGAAAGAAATAACAACAACAATCAGATTTTAATTTCAGTAATAAAATTATATATTGCATGATATTCAAATCCTCTTAAGGACTTTTATGCTGGAAAATGTGTTAAAAACTCTGTTAACACCCCTCATTCTAGTGGCCACAAATTAAAAGAAAGAGATGATAATGATCATGAATTTGACGTGTTGCAAGTGTCAAATAACTGGCACTCTGTAGTGATTAGTGACGAAAAGATTAAAGATTAAAATTTTAAATTCAACCTGGACTTGAATATTTCCTGGTGGGACTCTGTAAAAATTGACCCCAAAAGTCCTGGACTTCAGCATGTGAAAAAAAATGTTCAATCCGGCCTGCCTATCCCATGAATTTCAAACAACAACATAATATAAAATTTACATGGTGTTTCAGCATACAGAAACCATTCGACGACATTACATCCCATTGAAACTGTAAAATCTCAACAATCCATGAAAATATATATCTCCCATGAATTTATATGAATCCACTGTATCATTTTGCAAAGTTTTAAGATACCTGGATAATTTCTGGTCATTCTTTGGTTGCCAGGTCTTGGACAGGGACCTGAAAAAGGTGCAGGGGGTCTGCCATGTCGACCCCAATTCTTATGCCTAGAAAAAGAAAATAATTTTAAAATTCGAAGTTTTCCTGAACTTTTTCCATCAAACAGGCAGAAATAAATCGACAATCATTTTTTAAATATACATTTAAAGATTATATTTCAAATATAATTTCAAAATGCCATGTGCCACTATATAAAATATTTATGAAGTACTTGAGGACTACGATCTATACTGAGGTCCCAGTCCCAAGAACATTGATAGTACAGCGAAAACTATCTTATCCATCACCTGTGCAATCTGTTTTACTGGGCATTCCGACCTTTATTTTCATTCTCAATTCATATTATCATTGTTTTTTTACACTGTTTATTCCAACAACAAAAACTTGTCTCCCCAGATCAGACATATTCACTATCAACTATATTCTATATCCTTACAATGAGTCTCATAGATCATTATAATCCAAAGTTGATTATTAATTGGTTTAGAAATTTCTGAGAGAAAAACAATAGGTTTATCGGCTGCAATGTTCACCTGAGCAACCTTGCTCATACAGAAATCAGAAATTGATATTGAACACGATAGATTAAACAAACATCATCATTAGGCCAATTCAACTTAATTGATAGATTATCATCCTCACCCGCCCCTCAAAAATCGGCCTGACTGGAATTTTTTTTATTTTGCGAAACTTGTGATTTCCAGAAAATGTTCATGTCCAATGCCGGCATTTACTCTTCTTGTTTACATTTTCTGTATAGCAACGTGATAAGCCACGTGAAGAAAGCAGATATAGTTTTCTTAATATCTCACGTTCTTACGGGCGTAAATGAAAGGAAGGGATTAATGTTCTTCATATCTTGAAGAAGTTTGGTATCTTTCTGTGCTGGAATTTAAAGCTTACCCTGGAATTCGTCTGTGAAATAATCATAGATCGATATCTATCTGGCATAAAATGATGCACATCTGTTGACAAGAACTCAATTGTCATTAATATTTTTCTCAGAAAACCAAAATTAAAATCTTCCCACCCGCCCCATACTTTTTGGTGACCCTGGATCTACTAATTAAATTGAATTGGCCTTACATAAGAAAACTGTCAAACATTAGTTTTAGCCTTTATGATTTAGTGGTTTCTGAGAACATTTCTTTATTTCCAGGGTTGGGCAGTTAAAACTGTCCCCGGTTTTAACCAGTGGTTTTAACCGTCGCAGTCAATACTCCTAAAGTGGTCAATACTGGTCAATTGTGATTTAAACTGTCCATTTTCCTATTTTTGTACATTTCTTGTAAAGATAAAGATAAATTGAGTCTTTTCATTATATGGATCAATTGTTGATTAATATTTTTCATTAAATAATCAAATGTAATTTCATAAGTTTAATATATTTGGTTTGCAGAAACTGACCGAAATATCTTCAGTACCTACCAGAGGGTCACAGTTCTATAACATAGCTTGACAATGGGAGACAGAGCTGTTAATACATGTACCTGGACAGATTAAGAAGAAAAGATAGCTGGACATTACCTCAGCACAGGAAGCAGAGTTGACAGGTGTTTAAAATAAACATAAGACTGGGACCAGAGATGACCAGTGTGTGTGTTATTGTTATGAAAACATCACCTACCCACCCCCTCAAATGTTTATTTAACAGCTAAAATGAAGATTTGAAACAATAGGTAGTTCTTGTTAAACTAAGGAATTTGAACAGAAACTTTAACATCTTCCCCAATTCAACAATCATTTGTACAGTATTTATTTAATATTATGACTTATAAGTATATTATAAACTGATAGTGCATGTTATGGATTACAGTATTTACCATAATGGTCACTTAAACATTTAAAATAAATAACAGACTATAATGACCAAATAATTTTCAATCGACCAATATTGACCGGTTTTAACCAGTATTGACCACTATTGATCTATAGTCATATTAACCACTTTTTAGTCAACCCTGTTTCTTTCCATCCTACTTTCAATATTTTTTTTAATTATCTTCCCTTGGAAGTAAATGTGGTCCTTCATTTTGACAAACTTTCAACCAAGAAAACTAGTGCAAAATTTGGCTGAAAATGACCTGGTTCAAAAAAGGAGACAAATTTTTTATCAGAATACAGGCAAGATAAAAACACCAAGAACAGAAAAACCTCAAGGTCACTCCAGTGTTTAGCATGCTTAAAACAATAAAGATGCACATTCAATTGTATCCATAAAACAATTACAGTGAGAAGTTCCACTATGTTGTAATGAATTTCTTATAAAATGGCAGTTTTACAACAAAAGCAGAGCAAACTCTCTGCATGTCTGTGCTTTTTCCAATATTCAAATGTATTTCTAGACAAAGAGTTTTAAACATCAAAAACATCCCATTTGATTTTCACTATTTTGAAAATTGGGCCTATCACTCAGGTGAGCTAAAATCAGACTAAGACAATGTTGCCCTTTAAAGAAGGGGAAACATAATACTGACAATAATATAAAGGTTAACTAGGGTCAAATGTCAGGTTGTTCTCCCGATAAATACCTGTCTGCATCCACAAACGGATAACAGTTCGTCATGTAAGATGGAATCTGCTGAATCTGTGACAATCCGTCTGCTGCAAATTGTCGTGGAACAAACACGGCAGCATCAGGAGACAGAATTTGACTTCCATGCTGAAACAAAATTTAAACTTCCTTTATTTCATGATGATTAACAAACAAGTTCTCCAATATGCCGGTTTCAAGGTACATCAGAGTTATTTCCCTTTGAGGAACTCTCATACATAGTAAGGTGAAAAACAATTTGTTTACATACGGGAGTGGGACAAATATTTGTCACTGCATAAGTGAATGTGCTCAGTAAGTTTCTCATACGCTGTTTCATCATCTTAATTCAACTGAAACACAAACTAATTAAGTGATAAGTATTCATGGAGTAATTAAATACAGGGAATTCTTATAATATGACATCATTTCATTGGTCATATCAAGGATATTACTTGCAAATATGACACTGTTTTTATGCTTCCACTTTAGTAAAACATTACTTTTGAGTTTTGATAGTATTTTGTATTTTCTACATTCACACATTTAAAGAGAAGCCATATTTAATACATTTTATCATCTTCCTCACTGACTATAGGTCCACTTTGTCCCAATAAATGCAGAAGAGCTCTTCGACCAATTCAACTTAATTGATAGATTATCATCCCCACCCGCCCCTAAAAAATCGACCTGACTGGAATTTTTTATTTTGCGAAACATGCGATTTCCGGAAAATTTTCACGTCTGACTCCGGTATTTACACTTCTTGTTTACAATTCCGGTATAGCAACGTGAAAAACCATGTGAAGAAAATAGACATATGTAGCATATGGTTTTCTTAATTTCTTACGGGTGTAAATGAAAGGAAGGGATAAATGTTTAATATATTTGGTTTGCGGAAACCATATATATCTTGATGAAGTTTGGTATCTTTCTGTGTTTGAAATTAAACCTTAACCTAAAATTCGTCTGTGAAATAAGCATAGATTGATATCTATCTGACATTAAATTATGCACTTAGAACTGTTGACAAAAACTTGTTGGTCATTAATATTTTTCTCAGAAAATGAAAATTAAAATCCTCCTACCCGCCCAATACTTTTTGGTGACCCTGGATGATAATCTACTAATTAAGTTGAATTGGCCTAAAAGAAGAATGACATAAATTTGAGTTTGATTTCTTGTTTGATATGATATATTTAAAATAATTACAATAATGACTGGGTTTTCCCAATTTGATCAAAATGTTGACAATCTTTCCCAATTCGAAAGCCACAGGACCCTTTTGAAAAATGTAGAAAACTCACTGAAATGTAAAGATTAATTTAAACTAGTGTCTGGTTTGGTTTTATTTCTACAGAAACTAGGTCTATCTTAAGTGGAATAAACATACAGATTTATTAATCTAAAGTTAGAGACTGGATCAGTCAACGTTTAATCTGACAGCCTGCAGTTATTTCATTTCTCTATGATTCGGAACTGGCAGTGTGCTTTGGAACTGACCTGTGAACTCGGTTATGGAAAATGTAAGGATCGGTGACATTTACAACAATTTTCATATAATTCATTTTTCATTTGAGTAACTTCTGATCTTCTCACAAGAAGATTGAAACCTAAATTAGTTTCATGGATTATACCGCCAGCAATCGTTAATGGAAATGTGATCCAGAACTGGCCAAAACGACTGCATGTGTCTTGCTTTGAATGTAATTTTTTGTTCACAATAGTCTGTTACTGTTGTATGTCTGAAAGATAAACACTCGTTATAATGGTAAATATGTCGAAAATGTTGTAAAGCGTTATGATCAGATTGTCACATGCTGGGGTGGTAACTACAAATGCACTCTGACAGATGATATTGTATTGTGTACATATGAACAATATACTCTTTATAATACCTAAGATACACTACAACCAAATACACGTGTTTAAGTCATACCAATACCATTCAGCCTTCCTCTGTGGTGATTGGTCATCTTACATCCTAGCTGCAAGAACTGCTGGATCACAGAAATTTCACTAAATATTTCACCTTCTTTACGGTTTGCGCGCGATTTCTCAAGATAAAATTATATTTCGTAAGTAATGTTACCTGCTCCATCGTGGAAATTCCCTATTAAGTCTGCTTTACATCGCTATCCCGAATAATCTATTTTGTGACCCAACGTCTTCATCACAGAGCCGCCATTACCGGAAGTTGAAGAACAAAGAGGGCGTGACTTACTCATATACGCAGAGGGTGTTACGATAATTTTCATTGGATGGTTCAAAGTCTGTTTACATCGTATCATGTAAACAAAGCCACGTGTAAACAATGGGATCGTGATTTCGTGACTGTCCTATTGCCAAATCAGCCTAATTTCACATGCAGACAAAATACATTACTTGGAGTATTCGTCCAGTTATACTTTGTACGCTGTGTACATTGTAGTACATAACCATGTCAAAGTTTGCAATTTAAATTCCATCTACAGTTAACTAATCCCCAGTACCACACATGGAGCTAAACGCCTGAATTCATCATTAATACTAAAACATTTTATAAAATTTGCTACCTTAAATAATCAATTTCTATTGCACATCAAAATATTGCAACATAACCTATGAATGGATATGTGTCCAATGTGGGTAAAATACAGAACGCTAATCAGGGTTACCTCCCTCTTATGGAGGTTTAGAGTCGAAAGTCTATGTACATTGCAAGGATAATTCAATGGAGTGGTCAATACGTGTATTTTACAATAGTCCTGTATACAAGTGTACGCAATAACATGATTTTCCCTGGGGTTTTATACCCCTGCTTTAATGTGAACCACCCAACAATTTGAATTAACAATTTGATTGACAATGAGAATAAATATGATCATGAATATCATACCTAGACTTGTATCAGATATATATATATATGTGTGTGTGTGTGTGTGTGTGTGTGTGTGTGTGTGTGTGTGTGTGTGTGTGTGTGTGTGTGTGTGTGTGAATTGTCTCAGTGTCCGGTAATCAATAGGTAAAATATTAAATAAAATATGACGAACACGTTGTAAAACGTAAGCGCTTTCATTTTTAAAATCTTCAGACGTTTTGCATTATGAAAACAAATTATGTTGATCCTGATACACAAGACTAGGTCTGTTGATACTGATACAAGACTAGATCTGTTTGTTGATCCTGATACAAGTCTAGATCTGTTGATACTGATACAAGTTTAGATCTGTTGATACTGATACAAGTCTAGATCTGTTAATCCTGATACAAGTCTAGATCTGTTTGTTGATACTGATACAAGTCTAGATCTGTTTGTTGATACTGATACAAGTCTAGATCTGTTTGTTGATACTGATACAAGTCTAGATCTGTTTGTTGATACTGATACAAGTCTAGATCTGATGATACTGATACAAGTCTAGATCTGTTGATACTGATACAAGTCTAGATCTGTTGATACTGATACAAGTCTAGATCTGTTGATACTGATACAAGTCTAGATCTGTTTGTTGATACTGATACAAGTCTAGATCTGTTTGTTGATACTGATACAAGTCTAGATCTGTTGATACTGATACAAGTCTAGATCTGTTTGTTGATGCTGATACAAGTTTAGATCTGTTGATACTGATACAAGACTAGATCTGTTTGTTGATCCTGATACAAGTCTAGATCTGTTTGTTGATACTGATACAAGTCTAGATCTGTTGATACTGATACAAGTCTAGATCTGTTTGTTGATACTGATACAAGTCTAGATCTGTTTGTTGATACTGATACAAGTCTAGATCTGTTTGTTGATACTGATACAAGACTAGATCTGTTTGTTGATACTGATACAAGTCTAGATCTGTTTGTTGATACTGATACAAGTCTAGATCTGTTTGTTGATACTGATACAAGTCTAGATCTGTTGATACTGATACAAGTCTAGATCTGTTGATACTGATACAAGTCTAGATCTGTTGATACTGATACAAGTCTAGATCTGTTGATACTGATACAAGTCTAGATCTGTTTGTTGATACTGATACAAGACTAGATCTGTTTGTTGATACTGATACAAGTCTAGATCTGTTGATACTGATACAAGTTTAGATCTGTTGATACTGATACAAGTCTAGATCTGTTTGTTGATACTGATACAAGACTAGATCTGTTTGTTGATACTGATACAAGTCTAGATCTGTTGATACTGATACAAGTTTAGATCTGTTGATACTGATACAAGACTAGATCTGTTTGTTGATACTGATACAAGTCTAGATCTGTTGATACTGATACAAGACTAGATCTGTTTGTTGATACTGATACAAGTCTAGATCTGTTGATACTGATACAAGTCTAGATCTGTTGATACTGATACAAGTCTAGATCTGTTGATACTGATACAAGTCTAGATTTGTTGATACTGATACAAGTCTAGATCTGTTTGTTGATGCTGATACAAGTTTAGATCTGTTGATATTGATACAAGACTAGATCTGTTTGTTGATACTGATACAAGTCTAGATCTGTTTGTTGATACTGATACAAGTCTAGATCTGTTGATACTGATACAAGTCTAGATCTGTTGATACTGATACAATTCTAGATCGGTTGATACTGATACAAGTCTAGATCTGTTTGTTGATACTGATACAAGTCTAGATCTGTTTGTTGATACTGATACAAGTCTAGATCTGTTTGTTGATACTGATACAAGACTAGATCTGTTTGTTGATACTGATACAAGTCTAGATCTGTTGATACTGATACAAGTCTAGATCTGTTTGTTGATACTGATACAAGTCTAGATCTGTTTGTTGATACTGATACAAGTCTAGATCTGTTTGTTGATACTGATACAAGACTAGATCTGTTTGTTGATACTGATACAAGTCTAGATCTGTTGATACTGATACAAGTTTAGATCTGTTGATACTGATACAAGACTAGATCTGTTTGTTGATACTGATATAAGTCTAGATCTGTTGATACTGATACAAGACTAGATCTGTTTGTTGATACTGATACAAGTCTAGATCTGTTGATACTGATACAAGTCTAGATTTGTTGATACTGATACAAGTCTAGATTTGTTTGTTAATCCTGATACAAGTCTATATCGGTCTGTCTAGATCTGCAATGCGGTCACCATCGTTCTAAAAATCGTGATCACTGATTCATAAAGACTGCATGGTGATTAAGATACAAGGTATTTTGTACCATGTGTCGTCAATTTCTTTAACAAGATCATGGAGTTCTGATGATAGTAACAACACAATGATGATGCAACAGATAATTAACACAGGAAACGACAGTTTTATTAAGACTAGGAATAGATATAATTTGAGGATAAACAACTCGGTGGATCTTATGAATGACATATGTCAGAACAGTCGACACGTCAACTGCTGCAGGCAGAGCGAGGAACTGTACTAGTCCATTAATATATAATACACATTGTTTAAAAAAAATGAGCTGAACACAATATTCAGAAATGTAATTTGGCAAAAACTGTCATGTTTTTATTGAATTTTCCACATTTGTGATGTGTAAAAAGTTAGTAGAAGATACCCTTCTTAGAATGACCAAACGCCAGATTAAAGACAAACCACAGAATTAATCCGGGTAGCTCGGATAATACTAGTAGTGGGTTAACTCACAACCCACATTGGATGTTACGATAAGTCATACGTTACAATAAGTCGTATCAGAGCTAAATTCTAGCTAAAATTATTCAGATGCGACAATGTTAATTCTTAGCTTCCTCTTTTCTGTGTGCAAGAGTAGAGGCAAAATATAGAGGATGTAAGCATACAACTTGTCTCAGTCAGATGGTTTCTTAGTTCAGTTTGTAAAATGCTTGTCAAACAGTAAAACATACTCTACGCATAAAATCTCCTTCAGCCAAAACTGGTGACAGCGAGTCCTCTACCATTGTGTGACGTGTAACCGAGCAGATTTACAAAAACTTATAAAACAAAAATAATACACATATATAAAACTATTTCCCACGATTTAAACTGAGCTAACTGTTCAGAAAATGATTTGTTCTGATTAGTGGGATAAGCCCAGATAACTTCAGAGAACCGTTAATGGGAAAAATAATAGAACACTTAATTACAACTTTCATACGGGACAATGATTAATTCCTAGCTAATGCAAACTCTAAAAGGGGCGGGGAACTTGTTGATTCAGATGCTGGCTCACTGAACTTTTATTTAAAAGATTGTCCTTATTACTAGTGAGATAGAGAAGGAAAAGCTTGTTCGGCCACGTCTAATCCCTGTCTTACCTACGATGTTTACCAACAGAGTGAGGAGCTACGATGACGGTGAAGATGTATGGTACTGACTGCCCAGTAGGGACCCTGCTACACTTTGTTGCGGCGAAGTGACGGTGAAGATGTATGGTACTGACTGCCCAGTAGGGACCCTGCTACACTTTGTTTGTTGCGGCGAGGCGACGATAGTGGTCGATCCTTGGATCCCCTGGGAACGGGTACGGGTCTTCGTGAAGATTCGTGGATGGTTGGGTCCTCCAGAAGGTGGTGGATGGGTCCATCGCTTCCTCGAGTCGAACGCCCACGGGTCCCCACATGAAGGGATTCTCGAAGAAAGCTTGCTATTCTTCATCTGTGGTCGATCGACCCTCGGATCTCCCTCAGTAAAATCAGGGAGACGGGTATTCTTGAAGACTGTGTTAAGACGTGGCAAATGAGATCCTGGAGTGGAGCCATCTACTGGATTCAGTGTAGAAACCCACCAGCTCTGTGTTTCAAGTTGTCTAAATAATTTAGATAGTCGCCTAAACTTCCTCATTTATTGGCCGAAAGCAAAGGGATAGTTGTGTGTGTAGATGTATTTATGACCGAAAGTGTTTAACGTGGAGTTGACTAATGTTGAACTTTATTGGTAGGGACTTATCTATGTAGTGTGTGATTGTTGGTTGCAATTTGTGTTATTGTAAAGAAATACATGGATGTTAGAATATATAACGGAATCAAACACAAAGTAAGATATATGATTTTTTGTGTGTATTTTATATATATATTTTTTTGCATTACATATCAAGAGGAATTAGTTGATGGGCTATATTATTTGGTTAAAGGTATAAGCTAAATGTAGAATTGTCATGGGTAAGTGATGTGTTTATTGTATGTTTAGATGTGCTTATGTTTAAATTTTAATGGCGGTGGCCACGTGATGTAGCCGGGATACTACAGTTAAGCAGAAAAGACTGATATCTGCAGTAGCCCTAAAAGGTTAAAAGGTATAACTGCCAGTCACTCCTGTCACCAAAGGTATTACGTCAAGAGTGTCTGACAGTTGAGGGTGTCTGTAGGTGATGTAGGCATGGAAGTGTATTAAGTTTAGATGTGACGGAATGTATTTATGAGACATACGACACCAGCCCAGGGATAAGCCCTAAGCCACTACCAGCAACCAAATGCTCACCACTGAAACCACTATAAGTCTTAGTTAATGAAGCTAACGACACTAACCTACCCGCCATTGCCAAGGTACTACTGCCTTGACTTGATGTCAAAAGCTACCGAAAACTCGACCATGTTAAATTTAGATGAAGGTAGAATATCCAGTTCTTGTATTAAAGTCTGATATTGCTGGTACAGTAGTGTTGATATTACTGGTACAGTAGTGTTGATGTTGCTGGTACAGTAGTGTTGATGTTGCTGGTACAGTAGTGTTGATGTTGCTGGTACAGTAGTGTTGATGTTGCTGGTACAGTAGTGTTGATATTGCTGGTACAGTAGTGTTGATGTTGCTGGTACAGTAGTGTTGATGTTGCTGGTACAGTAGTGTTGATGTTGCTGGTACAGTGGTGTTGATATTGCTGGTACAGTGGTGTTGATATTGCTGGTACAGTGGTGTTGATATTGCTGGTACAGTGGTGTTGATATTGCTGGTACAGTAGTGTTGATATTGCTGGTACAGTAGTGTTGATGTTGCTGGTACAGTAGTGTTGATATTGCTGGTACAGTAGTGTTGATATTGCTTGTAGATATGGTTAGCAAAGTTTGAAGGTTAAAAGGAGTTATTCCTGCTGCATGAAGTGTTTATATGAGGTTTGTTCTGTGATGTTGCCACTTTTGTATTGTACAGTCTAATATGTAGTGGGTGATAGTTTCTGGGACCTGGCAGTGTTGCTTGTGTACCTGGTGTACTGACCTAGATCGCCCAATAGATTGGTTTTCACCCTCAATCGTGTACCGGTAATGATGTTGTAGTGAATGTTGATTGGATATTTGAGCGGTTTTGTGCATGGGTTGGATATGAGTTTGGTGTTGGAGTTTAGTTGCTATTTGTAGATGCTGATTTTTCTCTGACTCCTAGCGATATGTCATATGTGATATGATAATGATAATGAATACATAACATTTATATGTTATATATATATATGATATACTGTTATACTCTAGTGCTTGTTCGGGAGTGTTGTTGTCAGTCTCGTTTCTTTGAATGCCGACATGTGAAGGTATCCACTGGAAGTGGATGTGTTGATTAGATTGTGTGGATTGGTTCAAGAGGGTGAGGGTGGTGTTGAGTAGATCTGGCTTACTAGTTTGAAATGTTTGTAGTGCACTAAGGGAGTAACTGAAAATTACCGTTCTCCGATACCCCTTACTGTGAATGTGTTGGAGTGCAGCAATTAGAGCAATCACCCCCGTCGAGTAGACAGAGATGTTGTCCGTTCATCTATACCCCTCCTCTATGGGACCGCTGGGGTAATAGATAACTGCACCCGTTTTGCCTGTGGTGGGTTCTTTGTTTCCATCTGTGTTGCTTTTTCGGAACCCTTGGTAGTGTATGTATATGTGTTGCAGTGCCATTGCTTTGATGTGTAATGGGTTACTGTTTTTGGTGATTACATTGCCGATATTGGTGCAAACTGTAGGAGGAGGAAAAGTCCATGGAGCCATTGGTAGCAATTGTTTGGTAGGTGGCTTGGGTAGCCCATAAGTGTTTTTATATTTCCATATTTGGTAGCCAAATGATCCATTTCTCCTTCCCTCCCCCTTCTTTCGCTGGATTTGGTATCATTGTATGCATATGTATGAGGTGCTTGCAGTAGTGTATTTGCAGTATTTGTTTGTCAGAGGAGACCTAACCCAGTACCGTAGAGAAAGTTGGAGTCTGCGTAGGTTAAGTGGTGGTTATTCCAAGAGGACTGTGCTCATTTCTGTGCTTCTAACCCTAAGTGCAATTTGTATTGCGGATGATTGGATGCTTCTGGATCTTTGAAGATAGGGATTGCAAACCAGAGTTTTAAGCCTGGCAACCATAGTCAAGTGTTTATCTATTAAGAGAAATTTGTAAAGCATATGTCCGTCGAAAATGACTCCCAGAAAAGTTACTTGTGATTCTACCTTGATGGGTTGATTTCGTAGGTAGAGTTCTAGCTAAGATTTGTAGTTGATACGGATTTGGTTAGTTTTGCCAAATACGATTGCAACAGGTTTTGGTTGCGACAGTTTAAAACCCCACTGCTCCAGTTTGAAATGGAATCCAGAGTGCTTTGCAACTAAATGTTGATAGAGTGACTTGTGTGATGAATTTGTGTGTTGGTATGGTTGGGTTTTTGTGTGTGTGTGGTATTGCGGATGGCAAGTCATTGATCATGAGATTGAAAAGAGTGGGACTGATAAGAGAACCCTGTGGTATACCATTGTCCAAGGTGTGCAGCTCTAAATTTGACTGATTTACAGTGACCTGTGTTTTCCTGTCTGTGAGGAAGGACCTGGTAAAGCAGAGTGTGTTGCCAGTGAACTGGTAACGAAATTTCTATATTAGTCCATCATGCCAGACAAGATCAGAGGCTTTGAAGATGTCAACGAAGACTGCTCCTGTCTATTGACTGTTTGCCATTCCTGTTAATACTTTGGTTTCTAGCTGGACAAGATTGTCTATTGTTCTGTGACTGGGACGGAATCTACTCTGTGCAAGGTCCAGTTTGCTTTGTTTATTCAGAACCATCTCAACCTGGTGTTCAGCATTTTAAAAAAGTTTTGCAAGAGTGTGATGTTAGTGATATTGGTTCGTGGGAGTAAGGTAAATGGTATCCTTGCCTGGCTTAGGTATTGCAATGACTGTGACATTGCTTCAATATGTTGGAAATTAGTTTTTTGTAAAGAGTTGGTTGTAGAAATGAAGTATAATGTTCGTGAAATTTGGAGGGAGGTGTTGTAGCATGGGATGTGTAATTTTGTCCCTTTTGGGTGCAGTATTTTTGTTGTGTATGAGAGCCTGCTTGAGTACGTGCAATGCAAATGGCAGATTGAGTGTTCCAGTGTTGGGGACTGTTTCTTTGACTTTGAGTTTGTGTTTGAATCGGTCCCTGACTAGTGCATGTGCTTGGTTAAGGTTGGTGTTTGAACTAGCTTGTTGGAATATTTTTGCAATTAGATTTGCCTTTTCTTGTGAGCTGTATGCGTTATGAACATAGAGAACGTGTTGGCACGGTTAGTAGTTTTGCTTCATACGTTGACTCAGTGATTTAGCACTATGCCCTTCCACTTTTAAGTACGTTTTAATGGTAATGAAATTCTAGAAATCTGTTACATGTACTGTGACGCTCGTCCATTGAGTTGTTTGCAATCAGTAGTATGACGGTAATGGATGCCGGAGCAAATATCTATATCTACAGTGTAAATGGCTTGAACTATTTGACTATATATCATTCTAAGCACGGGCATAGTCACGTGTCTCAAATGTAAGTGGGCTACCTGGTGATATCAATGAAGTCAGGAGCGGTTAACTCGTCGCACTCAGAAGGAGCTTCTCGCGTGGCTCGCACCTCGAATAAGTGTAGCGGACTCATCCAAGGATTACAGAGTAAACCTATCGTGTAACTATACACAACTTAACTTCAAATACGATCAACAAAATTTCATGTCATTACGACTATAAACGGAAGACAGTTGAACGTCTCTGTTCCTCAGTAATGTTTGATGATGCTGAGTTCGGACATTGTTCATTTCAGTCATAAATGGGATGTCGTGCTAGTTCAGCGGTAAAATAAAATGTTGGAATGAGCTCGAGTCGCGCTGGTGACAGCCGTCTTCAGATTTGCTGACAATGACTGAGAATACAGCACTGCTACAACTGAACTCTAAATACCCATGAATACACCACTGATGATTTAAATCATTTATTCATCTCTTCATTTATAAACTTTAAACTGATTGAATATTGGGAAATTCGCCCGCCCGAAGTCGTTGCGCGGTAAAGCAAAGCGAACTTACAAAGTTTGCTTCAGCGCAACGACCAAGGGCGTAACTATTCCCTGATATTCAGTCAATAGTCTTTTTATTAAATATTTTTACAATTCTAAGCACTTCTGATTCTTGAAGTCCAAATATGTTTACATTTCGGTGGAAGAGAAAGTGTTTACGATTGTTATTTCTATCGTAGGATAAGCAGATGCGTTTGTAGACACCGGCTTTGGTCATTTTAAGTTGGAAATAGTGCAGTTTATATTCATTTGTTAGTTTTCCTTATTCTTTGGACGGATTGTCTTGACATTTTTCACAAAACACACATGCACAGTGTGTTACCCTTATGTTTTATATTCACAACAACACACCATAAGTCTTGCAGTATGATTGACTATTTTATTTTATCGCTTCTTTTTACAATCAGCTATATGTAATGTCTAACTATGAGGCTAATGAATCATGCTAGGCCATGATTGTTCTGACGAGTGCGTCATCTACAAATGGGATAAATTATGTTTGAAAAAAAAATCTTTTCTCTTCCATTATAAATATTCAATACTCATTGGAAAGATTGACACATTCAAGAAAAGGAAAAGAGAAATGTACAAGAGAAAGTAGTATAAAACAAAGTGTACAAAATCTGTTCTAATCCAACAAAAATAGTTCTCACGTCAGAGGGCGAATGCGGCGAGACATCACGAGATCTAAACAGACCAGGAGAACCTGGTATCAATTGTCGGTGACACGAGTGTCTCTACCGTTACATTCACTGAGATTCTTAGGTCCTCCAAAAACACAAGAGACATTACTGTCACAATTATGCAAGAGTTTCACGAGTAAATACGAAATTTTGCTATAAAAGATTGCACCAATTATATTTTCTTTTTCAAAACAGCACTCCTCACCTGAGAATTAATAATATTTAAAAAAAAAAATACGTACACATACCCAATGTTAAGTACAATTAACCCAACTTCACATGTCTTCTAAGGACATGGTCAAACACAACGTTGGAACAACGAGTCTTTCTCAGGTGAATAAATGCCTGACTAGATATATGATCTCTAATATATATAAAATATTGCACATTCTTGGGATTTTTCAAATCTATAAAGTAACATAACACTGAACTCACCAGCTGTGACCTTTTAAGACAAAATACAAGCTAACTAAATGTACAACCGGCATTGTATCCAAAACTCAGTCTGTTCAAATATTTACAGACCTTTGCCGTATAACCGTAGTTAAATATGTAACAAAAACAAAAATAGTATGTCATGTTAGGCGGAGAACACTGTTATGCCAAGTGAACTAAGTAGAATTGCAGGTCTAAACTACATATGTACAAAATGTCTTGATGATATTTAAAACAAATAAATATAAATAAATAAATAAATACGTTCTTTGTTCCAGTAATAATTAACAAACTCTCTGTCCATCGATAAAAACAGGGGCCAGTCAACAAATTAATAACATCCAAGCTGATCGTGTGTTGGATTAAATCATTAACAAGAAAATTTCATATAATGAACAACAATGTGAACTTTGATCCCTGCCCGGTATGAAAACGAGGCTGACCAGGGCACAACATGATATCATGACAGGATTGAATGAAAATGACCAGGAATGCATTTGTTCAAGATATATACAAGTAATTTGTACATATTTTCCCCATGTAAAACAACCAAGGATTCACCAAAATAAAACACTGTCACTTACTGAAAAACAAATTTACATTGATGTTAAAAAATAAAACAACATTGAATTTGTCACTAGATTACACAAAACTCTTCAGAGCTGACTGTCTACCGTGTGAACATTAAAAATCTGACAACAGCTAGGGTGTCCATGGCAACCAATCACAACATCCAATGAGCGGCCGCCTATCGTTAATATGAAGTAATACACAGTGCGTATACATAATATATATGATAATATATAAATATTTGATTTGAAAATATTCTCTTGTAAAAATTACACCTTAACACATAAAAAGTCATTAAAATGCTGTTGAAATTACATCAATGGCATCTCGTAGTACGATCTTCACAAAACATGGAATGTTTACCAGCGAAATAAGACCCATCAAAACTTGATGGTTGTTTTATATGGGGCAAATATACACACTGTGTCAAATATAATAAATATATAACATATAATATATATCATAAACATTTCAATGTAACTAAAACTAATTTTTATAAAATATAATAAATAAGCAAGGTGGGAAAATGTCGTTTACGTCCAAATAATGCGGTCTCTTTACACACCGTAACACAGCTCTCGTAATGAGTCGTGTTGAACAGTCTACAACATTCAGTAATTTACAAAAACGGTGGGAACACGTTCTTTTTTAAGAAAATAAAAAAAATTTGTTATGAAAATTATTTACAGATAAAGTCATGTATAGGGTAGTCTCCCTTAGGTACTCTGTTATCGTCAGAGTCACGTCCCTCGTAGTGTGTTCCATTCATACGTCTTCCTGGCTTCTAAAAGAGAAAACGAAATTAAAAAGAAGTCAATGATTTGGATTACATGTAAGGTTAATATACGATTTCCTAAAGTACGTGTAGTATTTGACGCACATGTAAACATATATTCCGTATACCTGTTGAATATACAATATTTTGTAGGGGAACTCTTTTGGATGCATTGATACGGGTTTTTTTTAATGTAATAGTAAATATATATACCCTTTTAATGTAATAGTAAATATATATATACCCTTTTAATGTAACAGTAAATATATATATACCCTTTTAATGTGACAGTAAATATATATATACCCTTTTAATGTAACAGTAAATATATATACCCGTTTAATGTAACAGTAAATATATATACCCTTTTAATGTAACAGTAAATATATATATACCCTTTTACTAAAGGAGGTATAACACACGTATCGAAATTGTCATGAATGGAAACAGTTGTGTATATGTAATATTGTTGTGTTTATGTAATATTGCTGTGTATTGTGTATGTGTTATTTTGCTGTGTATATATAATATTGTTGTGTAGATGTAATATTGTTGTGTAAATGTAATATTGTTCTGTATAGGTAATACTGTTGTGTAAATGTAATGTTGTGTAAATGTAATATTGTTGTGTAAATGTAATATTGTTGTGTAAATGTAATGTTGTGTAAATGTAATATTGTTGTGTAAATGTAATATTGTTGTGTAAATGTAATATTGTTGTGTAAATGTAATGTTGTGTAAATGTAATATTGTTGTGTATATGTAATACTGTTGTGTAAATGTAATATTGTTGTGTATATGTAATACTGTTGTGTAAATGTAATATTGTTGTGTATATGTACATGTATATGTAATATTGTTGTGTAAATGTAATATTGTTGTGTAAATGTAATGTTGTGTAAATGTAATATTGTGTAAATGTAATATTGTTCTGTATATGTAATACTGTTCTGTATATGTAATACTGTTGTGTATATGTAATACTGTTCTGTATATGTAATACTGTTGTGTAAATGTAATATTGTTGTGTAAATGTAATGTTGTGTAAATGTAATATTGTTGTGTAAATGTAATATTGTTCTGTATAGGTAATACTGTTGTGTAAATGTAATATTGTTGTGTATATGTAATACTGTTGTGTAAATGTAATGTTGTGTAAATGTAATATTGTTGTGTATATGTACATGTATATGTAATATAGTTGTGTAATGTAATATTGTTGTGTAAATGTAATGTTGTGTAAATGTAATTTTGTGTAAATGTAATATTGTTGTGTAAATGTAATGTTGTGTAAATGTAATATTGTTGTGTATATGTACATGTATGTGTAATACTGTTGTGTAAATGTAATACTGTTGTGTAAATGTAATATTGTTGTGTATATATAATACTCTTGTGTAAATGTAATATTGTTGTGTAAATGTAATAATATTATGGTGTTGGACCTTACAAACTTTTCTGCAAGTTTAGTGACCAAAAGGAATCCTACGGTATTTGAATTCCCGATCTATACAGACTGTCAGACGGACATCTTATATATACACTGAATACAGTTCTGATTTCTGATTTCATTTTTGAATCTACAGCACATTTCGCGTATGAGAATTGTTTAATGATGTGATACTCCTCCTTAATTGGGTGCCCATTGGTAATTAGCATCTATCGACATTTTTTGCTATGGAATTCTGGTGTGTATTAATAAACCTCGCTCTTCAGATCTCCAGGAGGCCCAGTGTCCGTCTTGAGGAAGTGAACAGTTTTATTTTTCCCTTTCTTAATTTTAATTTCATTTAAATACATTTTGGGATATTTTACAGTATTGAATATACTTTTATATTCTGCAAAAGTAACTATGTTTCGGCTACATAGGACGTGTCCTACATTCCATATATATATATATGACACTGATACGAGATCTTGTTGTCACAACAGGAATCAAACACACCTCAAAATGTCAATTATTTCAAACATTCAAAACGAACTGAAAACACACCAAAAACCAAAGATTCAAATGCTCACAATTTGCAAACCATCATTAATCTACAATGTCGATGTAATATTTATTTATATGTAAATTTTGTATTACTTTGTGTTGTCTTCAGGTATACCCTTTGTCCTGGTGTTAACAGTTTGAGATATGTTTGATTGTTGAATACATATTTAAGAACCACATACTCAGATTACTGATATAAAATATGAAATAACTGAAAAATATGTCATAATTAAGAAAATAAATGTGCATATTTTCCATTTTCATGAAAGGAATGATTGCTTGTCTTTCCCAATGCTTCGCCAATATTTCAAATGCAACTTTAAAAAAAAGTATAGGGAGGTTTTCTTTCCTTCTCTCCCTCACTACCCAGCATGTTAAAGATTTTATAATTTGGTGTCTGATTTCCATGTATTAATAATTAGTAAGGACTAAGCATGCTTATCTTTCTTCCAAACTTTCTCTATTAGCCTTCCGTTCAATTAGTGTGTAAGGTAATACCGAGGGGTGGATTCAGGATTCATTGTAACAGTTTAACAGTCAAAATTAGAGGAGGTTGACAACAAATTTTAGTATTCTTCAGGAAAACCTTAAACCTGGTGCAACTAGAACGCATTTTGTATCCATAGCAACGGAAGCCCCGGCTCAAGATTCCAAAGTTAGATGCAAGAAAAATGTGTACTTTCAACACAACATACAATAATCACATAGCTATGAAAGCAGTAAAACACAAATAAAAACCATAATTGTCAATAAAAATCGTGAAAAATGAAAGACGTGTGACAATTGATATAATATTATGACGTCACGAACAATATCTCAAAAACGAAGTAGAGAAACCTGAAGCCACACAATAACTTCACCGGGTTACTACACCAGTAAAATCTACACACGGTACAATGGACTACACCGGCCACCCACACTTACGAATCAGAGTTATCTCTCTTTGTTTGAGACAAGCAGGAGTTGTTGTCCCTGAGCTACAGTACAAAAAGTTCAAGGTGATAGCACAGCGACAATGTCGGTTGTTTTGTTTTTGTTTGTTTGGTTGTTTTTTTTCAAATTTCATTTCTTTTTTCAATAGATGTTTTCTTTAGGAAAATAAAGTTAACTTGAGGATCTTTATAAGTTCAATTCAAAGTATAGAGATATATATATAGGCACACGTCAGCCATGTTTTTCTTTTTCCTCTTTTCTATTTCAAAAATGATTTACAAGCAAATATATAGAGATCAGAAGTATCAAAACATTTAACATAATTTGCACAGAGAGGAGAAAACATCCTCTCTAAAGGCAGACAGAAATCCCAACAAGAATTAAATCTCAAAATATTTGTCCCAAGAGAACACATAACAAGTAACTAACTGCCTATCTCATTGTCTGCATACCTTAAGAACTAGAGTGTGGGAGCTTTAGTACGGTCGATTTTGATCCTTGGGGCGTTTCAGCTGAACTTTGAGTCTCTTCATGCCGATTTGGAAGCCGTTCATCGCCTGGATTGCCGCCTGGGCGCTCGTAGGGTTGTCAAAGCTAACAAATCCTAAAATCAAAACATAGAAGGGTGTCTTAAGCTAGCTATCTATCTAAGTGTATATAACGATTAAACAGTGTCTTAGGTTAGCTAGCTATGTATATGTACCAATATCACAGCGCCTTAGACTACCTAGTTATGTACATGTACCAATAAAACAGCGCCTTAGGCTAGCTAAATATATAGTGTACCGATAAAAAAGCGCCATAGGCTAGCTAGCTATAGCGTCTTAGGCAAACTATTTATGTATATGTAGATTTACGTTTGTAACAAAACTTTTGAAGAATTTCACAAATTAAATCCTACGTATAGAAAGTTATTGAATCCGCCAACTTACCGAAGCACTTGCTCTGATTGGTAGCTCTATCCACGTACACCTTAGCACTAATAACTGTTCCGAATGGCATGAACATCTGTGCCAGTTCGGCGTCTCCAAATTCCTGGGGTAGGTGATAGATGAAGAGGTTACAGCCCTCTGGGCCTGTAAAGACAACTGTAGATACACCCCCTGGTCATCATTCTAGTCACCACAAACAAGTCAACAACAACAGTGAATAACGAAGGAAGAGTAATGGTTCTGAGCATGCGTCAAACCTTTACACGCTGAACAATCTCTATTTTATATCGTTTTACAGAATGCAATTCACAAGCTTAACTCAGAACCATCGGACGTCCTTCAATGTTAGAATGAATACTGGGAAAATGAACACAGTTAACAAAATCAAAGTGTTAGTAGTGAAGATGAACTTAAACTACCAGTCATGTTATTGCACAAAACCTATTTGTTATTTCCGCTACTAGAATTTCCTCAGTTTAAGTTACGCATATCACAACACGTATCGTACCTTCCTTCTGGGCAGGTAAGATGGCGGTGTGTTGGGCTAATGCTTGCTGTACTCCGTATGTTGGGTAGGCTAAACACAGGAATTAAAGTAGTTAGCTTTTCACGTCAACAATTCATTCATATTCAAATATCTTGAAAGTGAAAGTGTGCTTTTGACACTTACCAATCCCGGCATATGGCTGCATGCTGGCATAAGCTTGTAGTGGATCCCCATTCGTGACGGCTTGGGCTGAAAGCAAAACGTGTGAATAACAGTGCAAGGTACAGTAAAACCTTGTTACAATGAACACACTTATAATGGATTATACCATATCCCAAATCATTGTTATTACGAACCACCAAACACGTGTGTTCCTGATACTTTGATCTAGCCATGTTTCACTGTACTTCATTATAACCCGATTCCTTCTATGATATCCACATTTACATTCAATGACGTGTACATTACTTCAAATATCAGCATTACATAAGGTATTTACCTAGTTCAACCACCTGACACTCGCCCGGATAATGGGGAATGCCATTGGCGTAGATTTCTGGGGTCTGTCCGTTATGTTGCGGAATCTGAAAACCTGCCAAGGCGGTAGGCGACAACACGCTAGGGGGCGCTCCATTTATAGCCGTGGTACCTGAGTATCAATTCTTAATGATGAACACCACTGAACAATTACGTATATCCTTAATAAACTTTGCATTTATGGAAAAAAAAATCGATACGAATATTTTCATGTTTAAAATACATGTAGTGTCTTATAACTGGATGCCTCTTACAGACTCACCGTTAGCTAACGTGGCAGTCGTAGGTGTTAAGGCGCCCGTTGTGATGCCGTTGGGCGTGGCTAGGGCGCCGACCTGTGGAATGTGAGCCAAAGTGGAAACGGGACTAGTTAAATATGTTCCCTGTGTCGCTGCCGCTGCCATCAAAGCAGCTTGTTGCTGTAAGGGATCGTACTTTAATGAAAATTGTAACGGGTTCTACTAAATGTTTCCTACATGTCTGAAATATAGAGACTTACTATATGCAAATCGTGTAAATTGAGAAATTTACGATGTCATACCTGGGCGTAAGCACCGTATGCACCAATCTGTGAAATAGCAAAGGGATTAAGCAACCCCAATGGCCCCGCCATTTGCTGCATTCTACGGAGTTGTCGTTCTTTCTCGGTGTCCGCAAACTTCACTACGAGACTAGAAGAAGCGCCCTAGAAACAAAACGGTCAAGTCAATTTGTTTATCCCAGTGAAGTGAACCGGTCCTGTTCAATGTTTGATAAATGAATTATTTAAATGATAAAAACTGATGGTAAAAGTAAGAGTAAAATGCATACAAGCATTACCGGCATCGTTTGACTTCCATGTAGGGCGTTAATGGCCGACTGGGCTTCGTTGTGACCAGAGTATTTAACAAAAGCACAACCTACAAAACAGTTGAAAATACTCGTGATTAACAACATAATTTTAAAATATTCTGGCATGCACATCAACTTTGGTCTGATTACTTCTGATTAACTACATGATGCGTTCCTGCTATTCAATTCAGGTGCTGAATTCAGTTCATTAAATTCGAACCTTTGCTGTTTCCATTTTGGTCCCTTAATATTGTGCATTCCTCTATATTTCCGAATGGCTGGAACAACTGTCTGACGTCATCTTCCGTTTGTTGCTTGTTGAGCATGCCCACGAAAAGCTTTCTGTCTTCTGTAATGATTAAAACAATTTGTTCAATTACACATTCTCATCACTTTACAACAAACTTCACATCCCCTACGCGAACTGATCTAAGCGATGATTACAATAAGCAAGGATGAGGGGTCGTTTTTCAAGAAAAGAGCCATACTTTCTTCTTATTGTTTATTTTATCTCCTTGGCTACAACTCAAAAACTTGAACAAACGAGGACGCGATTTCAGTTTTAACTGAGTACGGAATTCTTCAATTTGACACGCGCCGAGATGATTCATGCCTCTTGGCACATCAGCTTTTAAACATTGTTCTCGTCTTGGAAGAAAATATGTCGAAAAAAATAAAATAGTTTACTTTTAACATGTCTGCAAGGATCGGGCGGAAGCTGTGGGGAATTGTTGATAATTAAAACCTAATGAGGGAGCTTAAAAAAGTGCAGCGGCAGAGATGAAGAAAATTAAGAGTTAACAAGTAGACCGAGTTCATCACGAGCTCAAGACAGCGAGGTTTATTGTCGGTATTTCTGGATTAGGAATCAAAAAACGTCTTGCGATACACATTGAAGCGACCCCCTTCTAAAACACTAACACACGTGTCTGTATTTTGTTGATCTTTTTTTTTTTGAAAACCACGTAATATCAGCCGATGTGGTAAGGATAATTGCCTGTTGAAGTCGGGTCGACTTTCACTTTCCTTTCTAATTATACCAAAAAGTATCGAGATAAGACCGGAATTTTTCATTAGGATGCTTCCCAATAATTACTTCGAAGACTAACTCTCAAGTTCAGTTTCAACCACACAAAGAGCGTGCGTGTGTCTGCATGGCTTCTACAAAGCAAAGTCTTGAGAAATGAGAAAACATCTGAGAGCTTTGAGAACAAAATCAATAAGACCATTCCATCAGAGACGGGTTCAGTCCGATTGAGTTCTATATTTTTCTTTCAATCGGAGTAAAAATTCAGCATCAACAAAAACCAAGATGGCGGTCCAGATCGATAGCACACCTGTATAAATCCGTGCCTGGTTGTATACAGGTGAAAAATCGATAACAGAGGTTAGGAATGACGACATTACTGTTAATTGTGCCAAACAATCCAGCCATAAAAACGAAGTCTTGCAATTACTTCAGAATCAAAATTTCTGAAACACTTCTACAATATTTTACGTCTGTTCTATCAAAGTTTTGTCATTCATTTGTTATCGTTTACAAAATATTAAACCTCATCCCATAAAGCTGTAGATCCGTCTGAAAAAATCCCCCTGAAGGCTGGAATATTATCCACTAAAATGAATTAAAGTGAATATACCAATCGGGAACATTTCAACATCCAGTTTAAATCCGACACACATGTTCCATATCATGAAATCTCGAAACAATACCAAAACAATACAAATAAATAAATTAAATTCAGATTTGAAAATAAAAATCCTCATGAAACACAATGACAGTAAATAACCCTGATTCACGGCAAAAGAAGTCGGACCCATCAGTCGGGCTTCACGACCACATCATGGTCCGAATTTCCTCGAGCAGTTACCTGACATGATGAGGTTTCAGATGTCCATCCTTACGTTATATTAATACCAAGCTGTGTCAAGCACAGCACACAAGTATCGACCCAAGTAATCCGACTGACTCACAGACTCGGCAATGGAATGGTCCGGGCACTGCGCACATCAATTATTTTCTACAAGAGAAGATGGAATCAGCCCTGTGTAGATTCCAGGAGATCGATATTCCACTTTGTCTCCGTGGTCTATAGAAACCGCCAGGCAGCGCACGCTTAAAACCAAGGGATTGGGTTCCGGGAGATGTCTTTGACAGGAAATGACGTCATTGACTAGCTTTGAATGCCTCTGGGAGAGACGTTGTTTGGAGGCAGACGTGTTTGAACCTTGTAAACGCTTCTTAATTTAGAATAAAGGGTCGATTTCATGTCGCTAGAGCCATTATGGTGCTGGATTTCCGTTACATTTTATAACTAACCATTTCTTGATTTGATGTACATACATGTATATATATGCTTTGTGGATTGATTGTTGAATGTCGCACTTCCATCGCCTGCACAGCATTTAAACTTTAGATGATTTGAAATTCTGAGGCAAATTATATATACATGTCGGATTTCTGTCTCGATTTGCGTCATCACTGGCAACAGCAGGGACGTTTTTAACTATACAAAGGCATTAATGACAGTTTTTAAAAGCGGTTTCCCCTATAACGTTGTGAATTGCTGAAACTTTGAATATCTCTATGAAAGAAGACAGTATCACTAGATTGAATGGAATATTCTGATGTTCTCTTATGATGATTACAGTAAATGCTCTAGAATGCCTGGTTGCGTAAAGAGGAAAATGTTAGTTTTAGAGGAGTAACTCATGGTCCAATACTGCTCATGAATGCAAAACTCCCCATGTATGTAGTATTTTCCATGAAATTGCACTGAAGATCAAAGAGAAAGCGACCAGTTTACTATTTAAGCACGTCTTTCGTCTACTTCTCGAAACCATGACTATTTCCATCACCGTTTGTCGTCACTTTGATAACGGTAATGCGGATACCGATCTTTGTTCTCCAACATGAAATTGAGGACATATGTCACTCTTGGCCACAAGAAACGTAACCACCTTTAATAATTAATATACTGCGGATTGTTTCCAAGAAGCACGACCCTACTCCCGCGCCGTTAGACAGATGGCGGCTTACTCTAGACAGCTGATTCTCCCATTATCGCCGGTCCAGAAATATCTCTTTGGTCCCTGCTCCGGGTAGATTAAATTATTCCCCAAACAGATGGGGAATCATAGCCCCACAAAAACAGATTTACTACAAATCAATGTCCTATTCACTTTAAATCATTATCTAACAAGACGGCATTTCGCGTAAAAATGGGATACATTGACCAGTGACGGATGTGGAGGTACAATAGATTCCCGAGTAATGGGAAAATAAGTATCTGTTTAATCAGGTTTATTCATTTGAGGTTTTCCAGATTTGTAAATCTAGGCATTCCTATCGTACGCTCAAACAATGTACTTAGTTCCAGCGCTGCTGTTTTGACGGATACCAACAATTTTCACGCTGCTTCTCTTTGAAATGGTAAATGCTAAAAAAAATATTATCAGACGCGAAAATTATCGGCGTGTGATATTGACTTTATATCGAATAGTCAGCTAACATCATGCATCAAATGAGCACAAATATTTTTCGACTTATTATCGCTAGATTGATAAAGTGTTAATTAATACGAATATTAACAAGATACAATAGACGAACGTGCGTAGTCACATGTACAAATCCTGCTCAATCACCCCATCCCTTCTCCGACCCTCCCCGACCCCCGGACGAAAGCTTTCCTCCGCACTAGCCTGGGCCGTTTGATCCTCCCTGGTTAGGAATGCTGGTAACGCTCGCCCCTTCAAAAACAGCGGAAAGGAGGTCCTCGATCGTCTGTTCAAGAATTCAGATCTTGTAGAGAGAAAAATTATTAGGAATGTGCATCATTTACGAGGCGCCGTGAAGGGATTTTTAAAAAAGACATTCATGTGCAACTTGTATACATCGTTTGCCCGGTATCTCAGGTGATCTGCAATAGATTTACTCCGAAACATTTCATTCAGGAGAAAGCATAAAGTTTGCCTGGAATTTGAATTGAATGCTTCCGTCTGTGAACAGCTTGCATTTAGATTTCAGATCAGGTTGAGTACTAGGTTTGTGGGTCACTTTATAACTCGTTTACCAAAATCCCGTTAGATGTATAATTTCCTACATGTAGACTGGAGTTCTCCCCCTATCCACAATAAGTGTGTTCTCCTGAAATACGACCAACTCTTTATCATTTGATTCCAAAGGCATGGTTCTCAATCCAATATGTAATGCTATAGAAAGATAATATTGTTTTAACTAACGACTGGCAAATTATTTCATCAATAATCGCTTTGTAAATACCAGTAGAATCTGTTAGATATCATCTTAGACATTATAAATAAACATCTACACTTTAAAAGAAAAGAAAATATATAACAGAAATAAACTAACCTGATTATTAAAGAAATTGCAACTACACGTGTAAGACATGCTTTCATCTTGAGTAACTTTGATATGAAGACATTTGTCTGTTATTGCTTAGATCGTCAAATCTAGTTTTCACACGCAAAAAAATGCGTAAATTCAAATCATTTGTATAAGGTTATAAAGTAAGTCAAGTCGTTAAGGGTGTATGCTACACCAGAGAAATTTGATATGAATGAAAAGCGGAAGATATGTACTTAGACGATATAAAATTGATAACCTTCAAATTTACTTCATTTAGTAAAAAAAATGCAGTTTTAGTAGAAAGCAATCTGAAAAAAAATTAAAACCCCTGCTGGACTCGAACCCGATACCTACAGTTCAGCAGCCGCTATTCTAACTTACTGAGCTACTTAGCTAGGCAATGCTTTATTAAATGAATAGAACAATATTGCTTATATCTATATTTTCCTGCATGTTTTAAAATAAAGTCAGCCATTATGACGATGTAGAGTACTTCCTTAAGTGAAATTGGTTGTAAAATTACAAACACTCTTCTGTGATCATAACATACACTTCTATAACTTTCCGTACCCGACCAAACTACGACCAAAACAGCTGGTACAGTCGCACGGCGAGATAAAAGTTCGCAAAAGTTTAGTACCCATTCAATTATTTCATAAGGCAGTGGAATTTTCAAATCCCGCTTAAAAAGTCCGACAGCTGTTCACACGGTGTGTTTTTTATACACCCTTGTCAAAGTAAAAACGCGTGCCGGTTGTCACGGGTCACCGAACAGACGACAAAGAAGTTCACGACAGATGTCAGGCAGACCAACCCCCATACTCCTTTATCATCAAATTAATAATTCACTAATTTCAATGAAAATATTTACATTGCATATTTTGTTTGTATGAATTATTTAAAGCTCGTAGTTTTAAAAAAGAGATATTTACTACTTAGAATGCATCTAAGTAAAAAAAGTTAATAAAATCGGATTACCAGGCGAAATGTTTTTGCACATCCGGTGTTTAGTTATTCTCCGTATATTTTCACGAAAGATCATTAACTTAGCTCGCTGGTGTCATAGAAAACTTCGACCGTTTATCTCAATTGCTCTTTCGGTTAATAGAAAAATTAATAGGGCTAAAAGAAAAATTAATACACGTTATTGATAAATCTCCCCAAATCCATCGGTAAGTAGCCACTTGAAATGGAATATTCGTTAACTATCTTGTTTTGCTTCACAGACTTCATCACTTTTTCGGATGAACTGAGAGGGCGATAAAAACTGATAATACATCCCAACCCCATTATATTACATGTCGTCTGGCACGCGACTCCATTGTCTCGGCACAAGGCCGCGAGATTTAGTACCTACTTTCATCTATACACATACGGGTTGCTATTAACAAAATTACATTTAAACACAAAAAGTCTGGCACTTCGCTTCATTTGCTTTGACATCTGCTAAATACAGCTCCCGCTCACCGCCTGAGTCCCTGCACACCAAGGGAAGTCCGGACTAGCTCCTGGCGCTCTTACGCCTCATTGCCCCGTCTAACACCTGCCCTTCACAATCTCGGGAGGGTTGGAGGTTGTGGAGGGTTTACCAAATTTGCACATTTCCATATCCTGATCTGATTTTCCAATACTTCAGTAGATCATTTATTCATATTTATATAAAATTTTATCATTGGGATAAACCATTACGATGGATCTTTCCTCTCGACGAGGTAAACTGAAAGTAGCATGTAATCAGTTTACTAATGGTGTGCAGTGGGTTAAAATCGTCTGCATAGTTTCTTGCATACTAGGGAGGGGTGTCTAATGAAAAGATAGTGAAACTCACTGAAAACTCGTAAAATGCCTTGACCTTTTGCTCTAAGAGGCAGTCAGTAGCAGAAGATAAAGCCGATTCAAGTGAAAATGAATTTTGATTACATGCACATGTTAGCGCCAATCCAATGTGAATCAGGGGAAAAAATAGTGAAATAAGCCCGGCACTCTCTAGCGTACGATGAATTGACAAACGCATTCTTCATAGTTTTACCCCTCCTAATCTTAATTTTTGATACCGATTATAAAGCTGCTTGATCACGGAATTTGTCGGCTGCTCTTCAGCATCCTTGGCGTTTCAATAAATATTTTTTATCATCTCTCCCCGACGTGGTTTAGAGGAAAATGTTAATATTTGTAATACTTTCACCTAATCCACTTGCATGTAACGCCATGGTAAGATTTCATGCAGATAAAGAAAGCACTGATGACCCCCTACAACTTGTTATATATAAGTTATATTCGATAACGCAAATTAATTGTCTTTTAGAATCTCCTGACGCATGGTTAAACTATGTACGCATGAAGACCCGCCAAAGCACGCGTGTGCAGAAAGAAAAGAGAAAGAATTTGGTAATTTGAAATCTCTATAAAGCATCATCAACATGGGTTAGGTTGGAAATCTATGAATATTTGATGTCCTGTTTCTGTCGAATCAATAACACAGCAAATCCCATACGATCGGTGTCATCGATGTCCCCAGAACCTCGAGCTCGTGAAACTCTTACCAGCTATTTCTAAGTTAGAAGGAGGATATGTACACAGCATGACATGTAATTCTCATTGCTCAGATCAGTAATTATCATGTGTTAATGAAACCCCGTGCATAGTATGTAGAATATAACAAAGATTTCTGTTAATTGCTGCTATATGCGGAGAGACAATTTTTTTTAAAACTTAGACGAACGCAGATGCTAATATCATATTATGAATACCCTTACTATATAATAATCAGAAATTATAATTTAAAAAATATGAAATATAGAAATAATTACAATAAAATCAAATTGTGTTTTTAAAAAATAATTTTAACAAAACAATGATAAAACATACCTCCAGCAACCATTTTGATGAAGTTTAAACCACACAACAATTAATTATAACGGTATAAAGCTTTGTATCACAACAAGTTTACAACACCAACACACAACAAGGGAATGACACGGTCCCGTGACCCGCGCGAGATTTATACCGCAGCCTGCGAGATCTTCTATCTTCTCTCAAAGACCCTGCTACGCAAAACGATTAAACCTGCTTTGTTTACCATTATCCGTAGTCCCAGACAAAGAAGCTGAACACCCCCAATAAAGTGGTATAACCCACTTACGGAAGCTGGCAGCTATTAAACCTCCATGGGGAATTTAAGAAGCCAAAGGCGGACATTCTGAGAGATATTGGAAATATTGATTCGTAAATGGAAGTGATTTGCATTTTTTGATATACCATGCTTCTACATATCCTGACGATCTAATTAGAAAAAAAATATAATTATATGATGACGAACTCTAAAAAGGATACTTTTAGAAAAGTTCACCAAAACAATTTAATTTAATTTAAGGTAATTGAAATAAATCAAACAAAGCAAAGAGTTCGTTTCAAAGTTAGAAATTGTTACAAACTTCACACTTATCAAGCGTTCGCTATTCCCGCACACGCGCTAAAATGTGCGATATTTCGTGTAATTTGACCTGTCATTTGTTATAACCCCTACCGAAAACACACCGGTTAATTAATTAACGGAGTGAGAATGCGGCGACAACCGAGTCGTCGTAATTTGCTCAGGTGGCCTGCGCCTTCACCTGTCCGTAGCTGTGAATTACATGATGTATCTACCGATAATTTGTCGAGTCTAGTGTCTGACCATAGTAAATGTAGTCAGGTAGCCATCTTAATGTCATCAGTAACGATAGCCATCTACAAGGTTGTAGAAGTCAAGACCGCACATTATGTGCGCGTTTTGATTTGAAAATGTAATCCGAACAATAAAATTACTGATTTCGCATAATTTTTAAAGTTTAGGAGAACCCGATAAAATTGTAATGACAAGCACCTGCCCCGAAATGTCTTTGTTACGTCATCCGGGACATCAAAGCAATTAGAGGCGAGATGTAGGTGCGCGACCACCTGTCCATACCGCAGCACTGAACATATCGCCTGTCCTGATTGGTCAACACATACGTCAGATAATATATTATTGGTACTTCGTGATTTTCGTTATTGAACATGCAGCTACTGTCTTATGACCAATCAAATCAAGGAGATCGGTTATTCTGAATTCCTTTCATTCCGAATTTTGATTCCCAAAACAACCCTACAGTTAGTTGAAATATACTTCAACTAAAATCATGATATCTTCATCTATTTCAAAGTTTCGTCATTGATATACAATGCCTTTTTAAAGTCTCTTATTTCCCGATAAAAAACTGTCTAATTCCCACCGAACAAATAAAACCCTAAATAAACAAGTTGAATTACAAAATAAGAATACAGTCATGTCTAAGGAATGAATGTATTATAGGGGATAAAAGAGAAAGGACGAAAGTATGAGATAATTTCTGGATAACCCACTTCTTGTTACGTTTCAACTCCATTCATACCGCTTTATTATAAATTAATACATGTACAATTCATGTAAATACAAGCGATGCGGTTACTTTTATTATAAGTTTTACTGTTCGTTAATTTCACTTCTGCAAAGCAAACATTTCATGATAAAGTGAATTATGATATGTTATTTGAATGATGAATGTTTTCTTCACTGTATAGATACTATGGTGCAAATGATTTTACACAGGAATATTCTAAATTTGTTTTTATAAAGATATTTATTCATGATTTAGAAGAATAAAACTTCGCATTTAAGAAATTCTAGAGAGATTAACTATGTGCTACCCATACATGGATTATTTATTTCAACGTGTATAGATTTTCATTTGAGTGTAAATCTGAGCTATACTTTGATTTATGGTAATCGATACACTGGTGCCAAACAGATGTGTAAATATTTAAACAGGTACCCGTTAATGGTGCCGCTAACTACCCAACAGATGTCCCGACCTTCTTCTCACTGTACCCCCGTAGTCTGCATCCCAAGGGAATTCAAGTTGAAGTTACAGCTTATCAGAATTATTGTCTTACAAATTAAAACATTAAACGTCATTCGACTTATGAGGTTATTTTGCTACGGCTATCTTCATTGTCTAAAACACAGCCTGTTGGAATTGTGACTTTGTTCACAATGGGTTGGTTGTAACTTCGAATGGATGACTGTATTTCCGAATAGCCGGCTATTTTACATTGTGCTTGGATTGTTGGGTAGCTATTACAAATAAAACGCATCATGTACCTCAAATAAAGAAGTAATATTTTATGAGATTTTTTCTGATCGCTAGTGACATCGAGTACATAGTCAAACAAAGCACTAGAATAGGACAAAGTTTTAATCCCGAGCTAGAGGGCAAAACAAAAAAAATCAATGGATTCCCACGCATTTTATCTTGTAGTGCAGAAGTGTGTTTGCACAACCGATTGGACAAAATTGTTACAGAGCCATTCAATCACTCCATCTGACTTCAGATCATTGTGTGATTTTACATTCCGGAAAGTGCACGTACATTGATGCCTGTATCTGATAATTATGTTCAGTTCTCCGTTCCATTTTGATTTGACACCTATTAGGTTTTTCTCGTATTTCTAAACCCATCAAATTGATTTAGTTCTACTTAGAAACGTCGATATTTCTGTATTATATACCCCCTGATTGTAGATGTTAACAATCAGGTAGCAAGGCTCCTACCGTCATCAAATAATTTACGCGTTCCTTTTTAAGTTCATAAAGTCGCGTGTTAAATTTCAAACACTTCTTTCGATATCAAGTTTTCCACCCCAATGAATCCGCACCTGGATTATATCTGATAAATGGGACACGCGCCACATATCGGCACGCGTCTCGCGCGCGCCGGGGATCGTGCTAGCGTGTGACAGAGATTTTACCTGGGGTTGTCAATACGTGAACAATGTAAATACTTGGCGAACAAAGACATATTTGTAAACAGAGGCCCACTTACCAAATTATTTTTATCTGATTTAAAATCAAGTTTTTGAAACCAAAGTCACGTAATGAAACACAAAATCAGAAATCCAGGAAAAGCTGTATTTTTATTTGTGTTTGAAGTTTAATTTCCATGATATAAGAAACCGACATGAATACACGTTGCCATAAACCTGATAACATGTATGCATTTTATTTGTGTTTTGGAGAGAGAGAGAGAGAGAGAGAGAGAGAGAGAGAGTACACAAAAACTACTAAGCAATATGCAGTACCATGAAAAATAGGAAATGAATTTGGCAGACAGTGGTACCATAAGTGAAATAGCTCTGCTAATTTATTTTCACATCATGCTGAAGGATGCCGCCCGGTGATCCTTAGACAGTGTTTAACTATTGTTCGGGGAAAGAAATGGTACCTTCACTCTGCAAAAACCATCTCTAGTTTGTCTGATTGAAGCTGAATGTTGTTCTTTAAAAGTGAAATGACTTCACCTGCCGCGCATTAGAGAAATATTTTTCGCCAGCTTTCGACAATTAACAACGAATTAAACGCAGTACAGATGTGGATAGACCCCGAAAGATGTTACGTTGATGTCGGTCTTTGAAGTTAGCTAGTCTGAAATTAAAATGGGAGGAAAAATCGAGCTCGCCCCCAGTGTTTACACTTAAAAGAAAGACGGTCTGTTTTCAAGATTTATTTTTCTTTAAAACATTACGACAGTGCCAAACCAGAATGGTTCGATTTTTCACGTGAGACTACTCTCTTGCTAAATAATAACAAAAAATGTCCCTAAAACAAAGAATTCCTCGGTCTATTTAGATATTTCAGCACGCTGAAATAGGGGCAATATCCTGCATGATTGTTAAATACGACAAAGTAAAGAAAACTGTATTTCAACAATGAATTCCATTTTTCTTTCTCATAAACCCTGACTTTACGAGGCATGGTGGTTCTGTGTTGTATGTTAGGTCGTCTGCGAGGCACGCGGGGACATGACAGGACACGCGACTTTTGTCCTCAGCACAAAGCGCCGTCTGTCCAGCAAACTGATTAGTGGAGTCGTTGACCAGAGGTTATTTGTGAGCGCCCAGACTGGCAAAATCTTAGATGATGTCCAAGTCCCCGCAGTTTACTCATTAGAATGATATCGACCATATTGTGAATCTCTCTCTCTCTCTCTCTCTCTCTCTCTCTCTCTCTCTCTCTCTCTCTCTCTCAGTTTGTTTATGTAAGTTGCGTATTATTCTAATCAATATCAAATTATTCTATTTCAGCTGTAAGCTCTGGACAGATATTTCGGTGAAATCCCTGTTCATATGTCTGTCTATTGGTAATTTTCAATATGTGTTTCAGGGACGGATCCAGGAATTGCGGTTAGGGGCGCAACTTTATGAGACAGGGGGTCTGGGGCCCCAAGGAAGCTCCTGGATTTTCTGTCATTTTTAATAAGGTGAAATTGATAAAATGACGCAAATTTTAAGGGGTTTTGGGAAAAAAATTAAGTTCTCCCAGTAAAAGTAATTCAATAAATCAAAAGATCTTGTCATTTACTGCTCCGAGAGTGGAAGAAATGAATTATTGCTTCTTTTATCGTTTAATTTTTTCTAAACAAGATACCATAATTTATCTTAAATTTGAATATTTGCTGCGCCCCCTTAAATCCGCCACTGTGTTTCTTTAACTACTGTACATATTCTGACTGCAGTGTCTATGAATACATAATGTATATCACTACTCCTTATTACCAGTTGATCATCCCCACCATACCCACAACTGACAGATCATTCTTTTGTTATTCATATTTAACGAATTCTAAGAGCACGGTAATTATTTTGAAAATATTAGGTAATAAGTGTTTGTGGACACACCGACGGAAAACGACGACAAATTAAATATTTATTTCATAGACAAAGCAAAAATGAATGTGAATATCAATAGCGACAAACTGAAAATGGACATTATGCGGTCTTTCCGTAGTTTAGAACCACCAGTGTTCATCTCTCCCATAGCATGATCGGCATAGCAATAAGAACTACAGATCCAAGAATTTGCTACAAGAGAATTAAAGTAGTATTGAAATAGTTTGGAAAATCTTCTATTTGTCTCTTGCAGGTCTCAGTCTGATTTTAAACTAGAGGTATACTAAGCTTAATTTTATATTTATCCCAAACCAGATCGTATAGAACACGTTATGAAATCTCATGGTGACAGTAGAAACAATAGAGATCCCATCTTTTGATCTCAGTTGCACCCCCACACGTTTCCTTTTTTTTGATCAAAATTGAGGCTCAATGTGTAATCGAAACTTTTATCAATGTTAATGAGTAGAAGTATTTGTGAATTAAATTATTATAAATCAAATGAGTTGCCAGTTTAACATTTGACCGCACAGTAGAAGTTTGACAAAAAATTCGCTGCATTTGCTACACTGTGAATGTAACCGTCTGGAAAATCACTATGGTAGGGTTTCCATGTTCTCATTGATAAATGGAAAATGCTTAGAAACAGAATTAATCGTTGCCATTCCTGACCTTCAAATGGCATGCTTTAGTACCCAACTGTTTGCAGGCACTATTGTAGTGATCAGAACAGTTAGAAATCATAAATTAAAACCCGATTTGCAAAACATGGCTTAACCTGTTTCTGTGGCGAACGAGGAGCTCTAAACTTCAACGTGACACCGGTACCGTCAACTCGGAAATTCTAGGACTCGTACATGTACTTAACCAATGCTGTGAATTTTATAGAGGTTTGTTACAGATCAGCCTCTTCCTCGAGATGCGCACCTGTTCATTTGATAACACCAATCAGGGCAAATATCGACTTCTGGTACAGGATGAAAATACAAAACTCTCAGTTTAGCTCATTAATGAAAAAAAAAATGAATGTAGAGAGACAAATAATAGAAAAATGTCATCTGTCATCTTCAGTTACTGTTACCATGGATACCAATACGTTGTATGTTAGGTTTGTTCATAACAAAAATATGATAAAAATCGGATTTTCTTTTTGTGTCGGGTTCTTCAGTTTCTACAGATTTGCTAGTATATATCCCAATTAGAGAAGAACACAGGAACATATCGTTGTAAATCAATGATCAGTACGTATACTTCATGTTCATTTTGAGCAATTTCTCCCCCAACAATACATCCACGACCATACTAAATAATTGATAATGATATTCGAGGGGGAAAATCGAAAAGAATCCAGTATCCATGTTTAGAATTTGAATTTGATGAAAAGGAGCAGGGAAATACGGTATACATTAATTTTTCATTTTAGCATTGTGTTTTTTTTCATACTCCAACGTTCCCGTGGGGATCCGGGTAAGAATATGTCCCCAGTAGCCCTTGCTTGTCGTAAGAGACGGTGAAATGGAGCGTTCCTTCGTATGAGACCAAAAAACAAAACAAAACAAGGCCCCGTGCCACAGCAGGTATGGCACGATATTCGGATAAAGATCCCTCCTTGCTCAAAGGCCGTAAGCGCCAAGCATAGGCCTAAGTTTTGCAGCCCTTCACCGGCAATGGTGACGTCTCCATATGAGTGAAAAATTCTCAAAACAATATACAACCAACCAACATACTCCAACGCATTTGATGAAACAGTACCAGGGTAAATTTGAATATAAAAGAGTCTTAAGTGCACATGACTAGGTAAATATTTGTAATTACGAAACATGCTCTATTTTATTTTCCTGAGTTTTATTTAGCGTGTTTTTATTTTTTGCAATATATGAAAACTATTACAAATAGTATCCAAATATGAAATTGAACTAAAAAATATAAGCAACTATTTCTTAGGTAGACATTCAACATGCAGCTAACAATTTATTGACTTTATATCAAGTACGTTTGTTTTTCAACCGGCAACTGCCAACGCATGCGTACAACACAGACATACCCGCCCGGTTCTCGCTGTCTGCCGGTTTCACCTGGATTGGACGGTTCATCTGTAAAAAAAAAAAAAATAATAAAAACTAAATAAACATACTCAATTAAAATTCAAATGAAACGAAACTGTTTAATTCGTACCGCCATTTAAACAATGTTCAGATACACCAGACATATACAGCAGATAAGCAACTCCTGCGGAGGCAAATATGTGACGTTCCTACCTATAAATCGTTGATTCCTATTTATTGGTTTGATAAATCAATGCTGATTTAAGTTTATTTCACTCCTATCATAAATTGGAATCGAACTTAACAAGTTTTGAAATGATTTGAGGATCAACAAATATACGATCAACATAAAAGTAGGCCAAAAAAATTCCTGAAATCTCGCCCATTTTTTTCGAGTTTGGGTCACGTGTCGCCTTTTGAAACTTCACATCCATTTTACTTTGAAGTGAAACATCTTCTTGAAATATTGCATCTTGAATGTTTTAGTGACAGGATTTGGAAGGTTGAACTTGATATCTTTCATTCTGAAGTCGGTATACGTAATTTAAATCAGTGCATGCAATTTTACAGAAAAATAGGGGACCGCGAGAAAATACGAGACTTGAGGAAGTTGCTAATCTCTGTTATAAATGTCTCTGCTGCAACCTGTGTGCAATATAATCTGTAAATGTTTAAAATCGATTGATAAGAATGCCTACAATATTGCAGCTCATTCCAGAATGTTGACGTGAATTTATTATCATAAAATATTTACATTCACTGAATCTTTTCTCTTATATTTCTTTTGATTGATTGATTGATTGAATATTGTTTAACTCCCTCTCGAGAATATTTCACTCATGGAGACGTCACCACTGCCGGCGAAGGGCTGCAAAATTTAGGCCTATGCTCGGCGCTTATGGCTATTGAGCAGGGAGGGATCTTTATCGTGTCACACCTGCTGTGACACGGGACCTCGGTTTTTGCGGTCTCATCCGAAGGACCGCCCCATTTAGTCGCCTCTTACGACAAGCAATGGGGTACTGAGGACCTATTCTAACCCGGATCCCCACGGGATTTCTTTTGAAATTGACGTTGCTTTCATCATAGACAAAAGACATTACAAAATATGGAGCGTCGTCAAGGTCAAAGGTTGCATTGGCTGTTCCGTTTAAAGTAACGAAATGATCAACGATATAATTTCAGTACTGAAATCTAGTTTATATCTTTAAAAAAAATACATCAAAATATAAGTCTAAACAATAGAATATATTCCTTTGTTGTTTTATTGGGTGATGAAAGTAGCAATCATTGCAGAAAAAAAAATTCATAACTCGCTTACGCGGAATATGAATTTTTTCTGCAATGCTAGCTACTTTCATCACCCGATAGATCAACAATGGAAGTATTTTATTGTTAAAATGACAACAATGAAGAATCGTCGCCTAAAGTAGAATACCTATCGACCTAAAACATTGATGGCCATTTGCCAGCACAGACGATAATTTTTTCGCAAGTATCTTATTTTCGTTCAGTAACTATTTTCCACAAGCATGCTTTTTTTCCTGACGTAAGCAAGTACAGATAGACACTAGTAACAAGTATTAGTACACACTAGTAACAAGTATTAGTACACACTAGCAGGCTTAACTGTCTTGTTTAAATATTTGTTTCAATCTACAAGTTTTGGTTAAGTACTGAGGGGAGTTCAAATAAGAACTGCAATACTGTCTATCAAGTGGCATCATTCAAATTTTGTTGGTTTAAATGTTTCACAAAAACATCGAGAAAACCAGCTGTGAACATTTGAAAGTTCTCTTAATTTTTCACATCTCTTTATTACCGGATATCGCCATTAAACCAGAGCAGAGCGCAACTTTTTAATACCTTCTATTTCGTGTATTCTAACTCTTATATAATGGCTATTCAACGTACATTGTGTTTCAACGTGCCAAACATCACTTTAAATTGAACACAGCACAATCCATCAATTGAAGGCACACGCTTACACAGCCATTACGGAGAAATCTGAAAATTCTTTCTTTTTCTCAAGAGTGTTTGACAGCAAACAACAGTTGAATGAAGTACATACGCATTCAGAAACGTGTATATTTTTTAAAAATCGGAAGTAGATACTTGATTACGTCATAACCAATCGTTTTCTCAACAAAATTCATTAAATTATCCTAACTGCATGTGTTTAAATAACTTCTATGAGCTCCAATGACTTTGTGTTTGATTTCTAGTCCTTTGCTATGAGATGGGTTATTTCCCCTTTGTGATTCAGCATGTAAGGACTATTCTAAGAATTACGTAAACATGATGTAGATGACGGGGACTTTCAGTATCCACGAAGTGAAATTCTGCTCTAAAAACATAAAAGTAGTTTGTATACTGAACTTATATATATTTTGTCGGCCATGCTCGAAATTGAAAGTTGATGAATTCGCGTATTTAGAATAATCCCAGACAGTCAAATATTATTGGTTTGAATTCTGTACGTGTATTTTGCGAGGTATTTCAGATAAAAAAAATTAATACGTAGAAAACGAAATCTGTGTATGAATTAACTGATTTTTAATTATCATTTTCTTTCATTAACTTTTTCATAAATTAAGGTACTATTTCATTCCATTAGGTCAAAGATCCTACTGAGTAGCCTGTGTCTCTGCGTTTTTTGATTGGTTAATTTCTGTGTAGACGCAGGTAAATAAAGTGACGTCACAATGCAAAAATGTATCTACACAACCTCCGGTTAACTCAATGCATACTCAAATATCATTATTCATAGGGGAAATTAGTCCCTGAGAATTGACATTGTTTGCCTTGGACTAGAATGATGATCTGTCATTGGATAAAATGCGTCACGTGATACCGGCGAATAGCGAAATTTAGACGGCAACATGGCGTCCGACAAGTCCTTATAGATGTATTTCTCTCCTAGACATATTTACATATAAAACATACATGTGTTGAATTTCGACAAAACAAAATACTTATCAGGTATGTTACTGACTGTCTACAGAAATGTGTCGAGTTGTTAAAGACTATAGGAGGCGAGCCAATAACAACATGATAAGTAATAGTGTATAGAGTCAGTAACAACATGATAAGTAATAGTGTATAGAATCAGTAACAACATGATAAGTAATAGTGTATGGAGCCAGTAACAACATGATAAGTAATAGTGTATGGAGCCAGTAACAACATGATAAGTAATAGTGTATGGAGCCAGTAACAACATGATAAGTAATAGTGTATGGAGCCAGTAACAACATAATAAGTAATAGTGTATGGAGCCAGTAACAACATGATAAGTAATAGTGTATAGAATCAGTAACAACATAATAAGTAATAGTGTATGGAGCCAGTAACAACATAATAAGTAATAGTGTATGGAGCCAGTAACAACATGATAAGTAATAGTGTATGGAGCCAGTAACAACATGATAAGTAATAGTGTATGGAGCCAGTAACAACATGATAAGTAATAGTGTATGGAGCCAGTAACAACATGATAAGTAATAGTGTATAGAATCAGTAACAACATAATAAGTAATAGTGTATAGAATCAGTAACAACATGATAAGTAATAGTGTATGGAGCCAGTAACAACATGATAAGTAATAGTGTATGGAGCCAGTAACAACATGATAAGTAATAGTGTATAGAATCAGTAACAACATAATAAGTAATAGTGTATAGAATCAGTAACAACATAATAAGTAATAGTGTGTGGAGCCAGTAACAACATAATAAGTAATAGTGTATGGAGCCAGTAACAACATGATAAGTAATAGTGTATGGAGCCAGTAACAACATAATAAGTAATAGTGTATGGAGCCAGTAACAACATGATAAGTAATAGTGTATGGAGCCAGTAACAACATAATAAGTAATAGTGTATAGAATCAGTAACAACATGATAAGTAATAGTGTATAGAATCAGTAACAACATAATAAGTAATAGTGTATGGAGCCAGTAACAACATAATAAGTAATAGTGTATGGAGTCAGTAACAACATAATAAGTAATAGTGTATGGAGCCAGTAACAACATAATAAGTAATAGTGTATGGAGCCAGTAACAACATGATAAGTAATAGTGTATGGAGCCAGTAACAACATGATAAGTAATAGTGTATGGAGCCAGTAACAACATGATAAGTAATAGTGTATAGAATCAGTAACAACATAATAAGTAATAGTGTATGGAGCCAGTAACAACATAATAAGTAATAGTGTATGGAGCCAGTAACAACATGATAAGTAATAGTGTATGGAGCCAGTAACAACATGATAAGTAATAGTGTATAGAATCAGTAACAACATAATAAGTAATAGTGTATGGAGCCAGTAACAACATAATAAGTAATAGTGTATGGAGCCAGTAACAACATGATAAGTAATAGTGTATGGAGCCAGTAACAACATGATAAGTAATAGTGTATGGAGCCAGTAACAACATGATAAGTAATAGTGTATGGAGCCAGTAACAACATGATAAGTAATAGTGTATAGAATCAGTAACAACATAATAAGTAATAGTGTATAGAATCAGTAACAACATAATAAGTAATAGTGTATGGAGCCAATAACAACATGATAAGTAATAGTGTATGGAGCCAATAACAACATGATAAGTAATAGTGTATAGAATCAGTAACAACATAATAAGTAATAGTGTATAGAATCAGTAACAACATAATAAGTAATAGTGTATAGAATCAGTAACAACATAATAAGTAATAGTGTATGGAGCCAATAACAACATGATAAGTAATAGTGTATAGAATCAGTAACAACATAATAAGTAATAGTGTATAGAATCAGTAACAACATGATAAGTAATAGTGTATGGAGCCAGTAACAACATGATAAGTAATAGTGTATAGAATCAGTAACAACATAATAAGTAATAGTGTATGGAGCCAGTAACAACATAATAAGTAATAGTGTATGGAGCCAGTAACAACATGATAAGTAATAGTGTATGGAGCCAGTAACAACATGATAAGTAATAGTGTATAGAATCAGTAACAACATGATAAGTAATAGTGTATAGAATCAGTAACAACATAATAAGTAATAGTGTGTGGAGCCAGTAACAACATGATAAGTAATAGTGTATAGAATCAGTAACAACATGATAAGTAATAGTGTATAGAGTCAGTAACAACATAATAAGTAATAGTGTATAGAATCAGTAACAACATGATAAGTAATAGTGTATAGAGTCAGTAACAACATAATAAGTAATAGTGTATAGAATCAGTAACAACATGATAAGTAATAGTGTATAGAGTCAGTAACAACATAATAAGTAATAGTGTATAGAATCAGTAACAACATAATAAGTAATAGTGTATAGAATCAGTAACAACATGATAAGTAATAGTGTATAGAATCAGTAACAACATAATAAGTAATAGTGTGTGGAGCCAGTAACAACATGATAAGTAATAGTGTATAGAATCAGTAACAACATGATAAGTAATAGTGTATAGAGTCAGTAACAACATGATAAGTAATAGTGTATGGAGTTTGTTATCTAAACCCAAACAATAAAAAAAATATGATTGTTCCTTAGAACGTATTGTATGATGACGTCATGTTATTTACACTCGGCTTAATGAAAGATGAAGATAACGAACAGTGATCAATCTCATAACTCCTATTGAAGCAATACAAAATAGATAGTTGGGCAAACACGGACCCCTGAACACACCAGAGGTGGTATCAGGTGCCTAGGAGGAGTAAGCATCCCCTGTCGACCGGTCACTCCCGTCATGAGCCCCATATCCTGATCAGGTAAACGGAATCACCTGTAGTCAAAGAACGGTCTGACAATCGGTATGTAACACGTCAGACAGCATTTGACCCGATGATAGGTTGTATTGACGAACTAGATCGTTATAACGACCATAGAAGTTGCGAAATGCTGTCTTCAATCGAAAAATACATATATCTCATATTTGAATATCCTTATTTTGATAACCAATGATTACACGTAAGATGATTTGGTTTCCAAGGAAATAATTCGTTATGAAGGTTCAATGAAGGGTGCATGGAAATCTACCCCGGCTAGTATAACATAAACCCTTCGTATCGTAGATTAAATAGAAAAAAGGAAACGAATGATAATATATTTCATTTAAAGCCTGAAAATAAAGGAATCATTTTAAACTGATAGCACGTGCACATACATAGCACAAAGTACAATAGGATCTGGAAAGATTTTTCTCAGTCCGATTATCTGCAAAATTAGCTGCTACCTTATTGACTATATATACTGAGAATACAGTCTAGTTAATTCTAAATATGCATATACATCATTGGCTTGTAAAGAATCACACAAATACTTTTTTCACATTTTCATTCATATTCAAAATTTAATTTCATGAATGTTATTGACTTATCGCACTGACATCGTTATTGGTATAATTACTGACAGTGTTATTGGTATAATTAGTGACAGTGTTATTGTATTGGTATAATTAGTGACAGTGTTATTGGTATAATTAGTGACAGTGTTATTGTATTGGTATAATTACTGACAGTGTTATTGTATTGGTATAATTAGTGACAGTGTTATTGTATTGGTATAATTACTGACAGTGTTATTGTGTTGGTATAATTAGTGACAGTGTTATTGGTATAATTAGTGACAGTGTTATTGTATTGGTATAATTACTGACAGTGTTATTGTATTGGTATAATTAGTGACAGTGTTATTGTATTGGTATAAGTAGTGACAGTGTTATTGTATTGGTATAATTAGTGACAGTGGTATTGGTATAATTACTGACAGTGTTATTGTATTGGTATAATTACTGACAGTGTTATTGTATTGGTATAATTAGTGACAGTGTTATTGTATTGGTATAATTAGTGACAGTGTTATTGTATTGGTATAATTAGTGACAGTGTTATTGTAATGGTATAATTACTGACAGTGTTATTGTATTGGTATGATTAGTGACAGTGGTATTGGTATAATTACTGACAGTGTTATTGTATTGGTATAATTAGTGACAGTGTTATTGTATTGGTATAATTACTGACAGTGTTATTGTATTGGTATAATTAGTGACAGTGTTATTGTATTGGTATAATTAGTGACAGTGTTATTGTATTGGTATAATTAGTGACAGTGTTATTGTATTGGTATAATTAGTGACAGTGTTATTGTATTGGTATAATTAGTGACAGTGTTATTGTATTGGTATAATTACTGACAGTGTTATTGTATTGGTATAATTAGTGACAGTGTTATTGTATTGGTATAATTAGTGACAGTGTTATTGGTATAATTAGTGACAGTGGTATTGGTATAATTACTGACAGTGTTATTGTATTGGTATAATTAGTGACAGTGTTATTGTATTGGTATAATTAGTGACAGTGTTATTGGTATAATTAGTGACAGTGTTATTGTATTGGTATAATTAGTGACAGTGTTATTGTATTGGTATAATTAGTGACAGTGTTATTGTATTGGTATAATTAGTGACAGTGTTATTGGTATAATTAGTGACAGTGTTATTGTATTGGTATAATTAGTGACAGTGTTATTGGTATAATTAGTGACAGTGTTATTGTATTGGTATAATTACTGACAGTGTTATTGTATTGGTATGATTAGTGACAGTGTTATTGTATTGGTATAATTAGTGACAGCGTTATTGTATTGGTATAATTACTGACAGTGTTATTGGTATAATTAGTGACAGTGTTATTGTATTGGTATAATTAGTGACAGTGTTATTGTATTGGTATAATTAGTGACAGTGTTATTGTAATGGTATAATTAGTGACAGTGTTATTGTATTGGTATAATTACTGACAGTGTTATTGTATTGGTATAATTAGTGACAGTGTTATTGTATTGGTATAATTACTGACAATGTTATTGTATTGGTATAATTAGTGACAGTGTTATTGTATTGGTATAATTACTGACAGTGTTATTGGTATAATTAGTGACAGCGTTGTTGTATTGGTATAATTAGTGACAGTGTTATTGTGTTGGTATAATTAGTGGCAGTGTTATTGTATTGGTATAATTAGTGACAGTGTTATTGGTATAATTAGTGACAGTGTTATTGGTATAATTAGTGACAGTGTTATTGTATTGGTATAATTACTGACAGTGTTATTGTATTGGTATAATTAGTGACAGTGTTATTGTATTGGTATAATTAGTGACAGTGTTATTGGTATAATTAGTGACAGTGTTATTGGTATAATTAGTGACAGTGTTATTGTATTGGTATAATTACTGACAGTGTTATTGGTATAATTAGTGACAGTGTTATTGTATTGGTATAATTAGTGACAGTGTTATTGTATTGGTATAATTAGTGACAGTGTTATTGTAATGGTATAATTAGTGACAGTGTTATTGTATTGGTATAATTACTGACAGTGTTATTGTATTGGTATAATTAGTGACAGTGTTATTGTATTGGTATAATTACTGACAGTGTTATTGTATTGGTATAATTAGTGACAGTGTTATTGGTATAATTAGTGACAGTGTTATTGTATTGGTATAATTAGTGACAGTGTTATTGGTATAATTAGTGACAGTGTTATTGGTATAATTAGTGACAGTGTTATTGTATTGGTATAATTACTGACAGTGTTATTGTATTGGTATAATTAGTGACAGTGTTATTGTATTGGTATAATTAGTGACAGTGTTATTGGTATAATTAGTGACAGTGTTATTGGTATAATTACTGACAGTGTTATTGTATTGGTATAATTAGTGACAGTGTTATTGTATTGGTATAATTAGTGACAGTGTTATTGTGTTGGTATAATTAGTGACAGTGTTATTGGTATAATTAGTGACAGTGTTATTGTATTGGTATAATTAGTGACAGTGTTATTGTGTTGGTATAATTAGTGACAGTGTTATTGTATTGGTATAATTACTGACAGTGTTATTGTATTGGTATAATTAGTGACAGTGTTATTGTATTGGTATAATTACTGACAGTGTTATTGTATTGGTATAATTAGTGACAGTGTTATTGGTATAATTAGTGACAGTGTTATTGTATTGGTATAATTAGTGACAGTGTTATTGTATTGGTATAATTACTGACAGTGTTATTGGTATAATTAATGAGTGTTATTGTATTGGTATAATTAGTGACAGTGTTATTGTATTGGTATAATTAGTGACAGTGTTATTGTATTGGTATAATTAGTGACAGTGTTATTGTATTGGTATAATTAGTGACAGTGTTATTGGTATAATTAGTGACAGTGTTATTGGTATAATTACTGACAGTGTTATTGTATTGGTATAATTAGTGACAGTGTTATTGTATTGGTATAATTACTGACAGTGTTATTGTATTGGTATAATTAGTGACAGTGTTATTGTATTGGTATAATTAGTGACAGTGTTATTGGTATAATTAGTGACAGTGTTATTGGTATAATTAGTGACAGTGTTATTGGTATAATTAGTGACAGTGTTATTGTATTGGTATAATTAGTGACAGTGTTATTGTATTGGTATAATTAGTGACAGTGTTATTGTATTGGTATAATTACTGACAGTGTTATTGGTATAATTAGTGACAGCGTTGTTGTATTGGTATAATTAGTGACAGTGTTATTGTGTTGGTATAATTAGTGACAGTGTTATTGTATTGGTATAATTAGTGACAGTGTTATTGTATTGGTATAATTACTGACAATGTTATTGTATTGGTATAATTAGTGACAGTGTTATTGTATTGGTATAATTACTGACAGTGTTATTGGTATAATTAGTGACAGCGTTGTTGTATTGGTATAATTAGTGACAGTGTTATTGTGTTGGTATAATTAGTGGCAGTGTTATTGTATTGGTATAATTAGTGACAGTGTTATTGGTATAATTAGTGACAGTGTTATTGGTATAATTACTGACAGCGTTATTGTATTGGTATAATTACTGACAGTGTTATTGTATTGGTATAATTAGTGACAGTGTTATTGTATTGGTATAATTAGTGACAGTGTTATTGGTATAATTAGTGACAGTGTTATTAGTATAATTAGTGACAGTGTTATTGTATTGGTATAATTACTGACAGTGTTATTGTATTGGTATAATTACTGACAGTGTTATTGTATTGGTATAATTACTGACAGTGTTATTGTATTGGTATAATTAGTGACAGTGTTATTGGTATAATTAGTGACAGTGTTATTGTATTGGTATAATTAGTGACAGTGTTATTGGTATAATTAGTGACAGTGTTATTGTATTGGTATAATTACTGACAGTGTTATTGTATTGGTATAATTAGTGACAGTGTTATTGTATTGGTATAATTAGTGACAGTGTTATTGTATTGGTATAATTACTGACAGTGTTATTGTATTGGTATAATTAGTGACAGTGTTATTGTATTGGTATAATTACTGTCAGTGTTATTGTATTGGTATAATTAGTGACAGTGTTATTGGTATAATTAGTGACAGTGTTATTGGTATAATTAGTGACAGTGTTATTGGTATAATTACTGACAGTGTTATTGTATTGGTATAATTAGTGACAGTGTTATTGTATTGGTATAATTACTGACAGTGTTATTGTATTGGTATAATTAGTGACAGTGTTATTGGTATAATTACTGACAGTGTTATTGTATTGGTATAATTAGTGACAGTGTTATTGTATTGGTATAATTAGTGACAGTGTTATTGTATTGGTATAATTAGTGACAGTGTTATTGTATTGGTATAATTACTGACAGCGTTGTTGTATTGGTATAATTACTGACAGCGTTTTTGTATTAGTATAATTTCCACTCTTTTATCATGTTCTCTGGAAAGACCGACAGCCCCACTGCAAGCAAAACACTTTGACACGATTATCAAATTACCTCAGATGATGAATATGCAGGTTATCTTTAATTTGAGGACCCTGTAACAATGTGCAGTGCAGCTATAGGGAGAAAATAGACAAGAACTAAAGGAATTTCAAATGAAGTTTTCTTTACGGCCTGTTGCAAAGCAACCAAACCTCTTAGCGTTATTGCAGATTTTCATTTTTCATTTTTTATCCTACTTTCAGAAATGTCGAGGTTAGGGATAGGATTCTTTGTAAGGATTCTAATTTCCACATAGAAAGCGAGGTTTTAGTAAAAGTAACGCATCTGCTTGATCAATTAGGATTTCTATAATGCCAGTAACGACTACTAAAAAAAACACCAGCCCAGTTCATTAAATGAAATGTAATGAAGAATATACTTCAGGAGACACTAGTATATTAATGATTAATGCATTACTCCATCGTGTATACGTGTAGTTGATAGGTTTTATGATTAATTGAAATATTTTCTTATTCTTCAAATTTACTGTACACACGATTCAATTTCCCGTCTTCTCTGGTAGTCTGGTTAATCATTCTATCACTATGATGTTACAAATGTGGAGAGAACCACTACTAATTAAACTGCACGACTGCAGAGCATGGAAGCTGCTGAAAGACATGGAAAAACTGGCCATTTAGTACAGCAGGTTTCCGGAAGCTGAAACGTTCGCTCGTTAATCTGTGAAGAACAGTTGTCGGACTCCAACAATGAGAAGAAACCGAAACCATTATCACGCCATAAAAACATAGTAGCCCAAGATAAGACAGCGGCCTTCTGCTGGTGGTGGCCTCAGCTACTCCACCGTTCTCCCGATTTATCTCGGCGTCTGCTGTTTGATTACAGCATGTTTGATATTAAGATAATGCTTATTGATAGGTGCGAAGCCGTGGAGTCTTTGTTTCTGTAGTGTTAAGCTATGTACTAAAACTCACGACAACACACGACGAAGGAATGCTTAAAACATTTGGCGAATGTCTTCTCGCTTCGATAAATCTTGCCCATGTCAAAGGAAGAGGGTTGTTTTTGGAGGGAGTCGCTCTGCTCATCATGACGGATATACTACATTGTTATGATAAGACAGTAACTCTGTTTGATCCGACATCGCTTTCAAGAATACCGTAAATCTTCCATCTTTAAATTTATCTGTTGAATAATAAACCTCCGGTTCTTATTTTAGCAAGAAGGAACTATCATTCATTGCATGTTGCCCTTGTAAAAGTGATCCATCTTCTGCTTAATGTACGTCTGGCTGCGTAACATATGAACTAACGGAATGATAGAGGCCATTCATTATGAAAATCATTACAAACACAGATGCCATCCGTTATAATCCATTACAAATACAGAGGTAATTCATAAAATATATTACAAACATCCATTACAAATGATAACATAGAGGTCATCCCTTACAAAATCTATGATAAACATAGAGGTCATCGCTTACAAAATCTATGATAAACATAGGGGCCATCGCTTACAAAATCTATGATAAACATAGGGGTCATCGCTTACAAAATCTATGATAAACATGTCACAAAATCTATGATAGACAAAGAGGTTATCTGTTACAAAATCTATGATAAACATAGAGGCCATCCCTTACAAAATCTATCAAAATCCTAGAGGTCTTCCGCAACAAATCTATGATAAACATAGGGGTCTATCCTAACAAAATCTATGATAAACATAGAGGTCTTCTGTTACAAAATCTATGATAGCCCTAGAGGTCTATAAAATTTATTACAAAGAGTTGCTGAGATCAGATATACTCATGTTACCATTGTTGGATCTACTACATCCTACTACTACATTGTATAAATTCCAAGGCACTGCATCCTACTACTACATTGTATAAATTCCAAGGCACTGCATCCTACTACTACATTGTATAAATTCCAAGGCAGAACCAAATTTAATAGACTTTGGTTCTGCCTTGTGAATTTATAGTAGTGGGATATGAAGTACCAGCAGGCATGTTATTGAAGTCTTCCTAGGACTAAAACATATCTTAAGATAAACTTAGGCTATATCTTAGACACCACTAGACCCGTCCCAAGAAACTTAGATATGTTTTGACTTTGTTTATGCTTAAATACGGCTATCACCTATCTGTGTGTGCAAGGGAGAAGGATAATCCGGAGATTAATCCAAACATTACAAGTACATATATATGCAAGTTGATTTTAAAGAAATTTCTCATTTTCCAAACATTGTTGGAGCAAAAGATTGTATTCCTCATTCAGTACAAGTATAGAAGTATAGACCGTCGCTGATGATTGGAAGTTAGAACGTGTAGAAACATAGACCGTCACTGATGATTGGAAGTTAGAACGTGTAGATGTATAGACCGTCACTGATGATTGGAAGTTAGAACGTGTAGAAGTATAGACCGTCACTGATGATTGGAAGTTAAAACATGTAGAAGTATAAACCGTCACTGATAATTAGAAGTTAGAACGTGTAGAAGTATAGACCGTCACTGATGATAGGAAGTTAGAACGTGTAGAAGTATAGACCGTCACTGATGATAGGAGGTTAGAACGTGTAGAAGTATAGACCGTCACTGATGATAGGAAGTTAGAACGTGTAGAAGTATAGACCGTCACTGATGATAGGAGATTAGAACGTGTAGAAGTATAGACCGTCACTGATGATAGGAAGTTAGAACGTGTAGAAGTATAGACCGTCACTGATGATAGGAAGTTAAAACGTGTAGAAGTATAGACCGTCACTGATAATTAGAAGTTAGAACGTGTAGAAGTATAGACCGTCACTGATGATAGGAAGTTAGAACGTGTAGAAGTATAGACCGTCACTGATGATAGGAAGTTAGAACGTGTAGAAGTATAGACCGTCACTGATAATTAGAAGTTAGAACATGTAGAAACATAGACCGTCACTGATGATAGGAAGTTAGAACGTGTAGAAACATAGACCGTCACTGATGATAGGAAGTTAGAACGTGTAGAAGTATAGACCGTCACTGATAATTAGAAGTTAGAACGTGTAGAAACATAGACCGTCACTGATGATAGGAAGTTAGAACATGTAGAAGTATAGACCGTCACTGATGATAGGAGGTTAGAACGTGTAGAAGTATAGACCGTCACTGATGATAGGAAGTTAGAACGTGTAGAAGTATAGACCGTCACTGATGATAGGAGGTTAGAACGTGTAGAAGTATAGACCGTCACTGATGATAGGAGGTTAGAACGTGTAGAAGTATAGACCGTCACTGATGATAGGAAGTTAGAACGTGTATAAGTATAGACCGTCACTGATGATAGGAGGTTAGAACGTGTAGAAGTATAGACCGTCACTGATGATTGGAAGTTAGAACGAGTGTTGTCCATCATGTTAATGCATACTTTTGTTGTCATTTACACTAAGCTTCCCTATACAACTAAATCGAAGAAGAATGCCGTCCATTCTTTGAGAATAAAATTCCGAAATAGATAATAAAATTGTCTGTTTTGCCGATTGTACAAATTGCCCCCATACTTTCTAATAATAATAATACCATATTTATATAGCACCCTTTCCATACACTATGTACGCTCAAAGGTGCTTTACCATGCATATATACCTTACAACAGAATGTTATACATATACTACATAGAAAATAAATAAAACATTAAAAGCTGTACCTATCCTCATTGTTCTCATAAAACATGAAAACACAAGATACCATAAATATGCTAGATAAGAATAAACATCAGTTTCAGGGGGTATTAAAATAATAATGAAATACACACACGCACACACAGCATATAATGTCTCAGGGATAATACATTAAAACATACAATTCCTCTTTTTCTTCTTCCAACCATACCTTCATAAAACAAACAACCTATAGACACAACTTTTTTTCAATCGTTATTTCTTAAAAACAAAGTTTTTAAATATCATGAAAAGTGAGTTCTTCGTTATGATATTTTCAAAGCAGCTTTCGGTTTATTTCCTCTAACACTTCAATAGATCCCGATCATCAGTCACTGAAGTACGACGTCATTAAGTTTCATAGACCCGTGTCTTGAGGATACGAGATGGACTCGTGCATTTGCATGACAACCCCCCCCCCCCCTCCTCCCCAATTTTAGCTGAAAATTGAATGTTACAACAAAAAGAATAAAATTTCATAGACTTTTAGTTTAAACATAACACGGCCAACTTCAAGCACATGAAAAAGAATTCCGTTAGAAATCAGTCACTTTAACTGAAGAATTTTGATATCCGACAGAGGAATACACCTTCTTTAACTCTTTACACTGAATTTACATTTCTGGAGGTATACTCGGTTACAGTGTATTTTCATCGCGGACTTGGATAAAAGATCCCAATAAAAGTCAAGCAGAGATTGACATCTATATATCATTACTAGTATTATATATCCTTTTTCACTTTATGAGTGGATGTTTGTACTTGTAAAGTTAGACTGTAATTATTTGTTTCATGCCAAGGTTCATCGTACATAAATAAATTTGTGTTGTTCTGAAAGCATTCTCCGCTAATCGTTTCTTAAGGACGTTCACAAACAGTTTGAATGTTCCCTAAATTTCTGAGATAAACTTCCCTGGGGGTTTAGTTTTGTTTGGCTAACGGCGTCTTGTAGCATGATTTAAGCCAGGAATCAACCACTCCGACTAATGAAGATGTTCTCAGAACAGCTCTACTTTAACTCATCCATGGCGTCTTCAAAAAACAACCCAGAAAAAAATAACATTTAAGGCTTATTATTAGCAGATGTCAATACGCTATAAATATTACAAACAGGCAAAAAAAGGCACTCGTTAGGAGTAAATTTCAGGAAACAACAGACACGTGAGAAGCTGCTTCTGAAAGAGATCTAATGTCCGCATTCCTACTGCTGTTTTAGAACGTAGTGACTCATGCGCTCAATTAATTTGTTGTCTGTTTTACAAGAAACTCGCAGAAAATGCCACTTGTCTAAAGGTAAAAATTTGAGATGACCCATTTTTCATCCAGTGCAATGTGCCCCTTTACAAAAAACTGCTGATATTGGCAGAATTTACAGGTGTTGGGGATATATACACCAGGTATAGCGAAAGCTTTTATCTGTGAATTTCACCTGTCCCTTTCTTTGTGCACGCGCGACAGCCACGTGCCGGTAACCAATGAAAACAGCGAATTTTGATATATGACGGCTTGTTATTCATTAAATCTTAATAGGGCTTCTCTAATGAAGTACCGGCACAAAAATGAACCCTATTTGACATTTATGGTGACAAAGGTCAAGATGCTGATGGAGGGAGCTCTGAAATACGATCATATGATTCAATGAGCGGACTGGAAAGACAGAATTCTCATCAGTACTCTGACTATATAACACTGGCTAGAGCAATGAGTAACACAATCTTCAGGGTTTCCCCCGTAGTATTTGCAAGTGGCGAGAGTCACTATGTCTCAGCAAAATAATGATGATAAATAAAATTTTGAATAAGGGAAAAAAACGCACCCACAAAGCCGTTCTCATACTTTACGCTTCCCCTATATCGCTAAAGCAATCCATGCACTAAGACGTCCATTTTGGTCGTCCTTCTAGCAGGTTTCTCTAACGGCTTAGTTAACAAAAGATGTTGTTGAGCGAAGTCTAATAAATGCAACATTTTTGCCGATTCAGACATTCTCTATAAGTTCATCTTCACATCTTGTACTGCTCTATATATAATTTATAGAAATAGAGAAGTATGTCTACTTTGTAGGGTATGTTTGAAAACTCATACCAAGAAACAGGTATATGTAAAGAGCATGAAAAATAAAAGTAAATAAAATAAAACGCACAGCCATAAATTCATACATAAATCGGTGGATTGGCTATTTCATCTCAAAAACCTTATCATTGGATAACCTTTCGTGGTGATATTTTGTACAAAGAACTTGTAAGAGTGACTATCACATCGCCAATTTCGTTGTTCTATACTTCTTTAAACAATAGTGAATTCTTAGCAATGTTCACATGTGCCTTCTCCAAATCATTTAATGAAATATCAATTACGAATATTTTCTCGAAGACGCCTTGGCCATTGTTTACACGTAGAATACAGAAACCCTGCGCCGTATCACCACGGGCTGTACAAACTATTCTATTTCCCAGGTATTTTTGACTATAATGATACTGTCTGTGTTACGTATGTACAGAATGTTTTATTTGTAATTATACAAGAGCGAGAGTAGGATGCCACGACACCTATCGACCTTTAGTGTAGCGTATTCAATTATCACTCACTGACAGTCATCAAACAAAGCAAATATCAGGTTTAAAGTAAATACAAAATGAAACTTAGTAACAAGAAAAATACCATATTGAATGAAATCAAGATCTGTACAAGTACAATATACTGAAATCAAATTATGAAAATACCCATATATACATGTATGTACATTTATATAGCGTTGGATAACACCTTCATAACTGATGCCTCTTAACCAAGTATGAAGATAATAGTTTACCTGTATCGGTATGGGAGAATACAGGGGACGGAGGGAACTTCCGGTGGGGGAACGAACGCAAGTGGCGGATCCAAAAACTGGGGTCTGGATCATTACACAGCGCGCTTGCTTCTGTTGTCTGTCAACAAACAGTTGGCTGACAACTATCTAGTATTATATATATACACCTGACAAAAGGTATGAAAACGTTGCCATGGAAACTCATCATTGTGATGCTACCTGGATATCTGTTTTTCTCGGGTAAATGATTGGGTTTGGAATAGCGGGGTGAAAATTCTGGATCTCTCATTTCATTATGGAGGAAGCAGCTGCTAATTACTGTGGGTGTAGACATACGGTTCTGTCTCCAGAATGCATTAATAACGAATCCAAATCAATTTTCCCTTTTAAAGAACATCATTATATACCGTAGTTAGTAATAAAAGACGAATCAAACCCTGGTCTTCTCAACGTTCCAAAACAAACAAGATCGATTCACAGACACCAGATTTTATATTCACAAAAATTTGTTTTTCAATCCTGGTGAAGTGGTTTAAATTCATCGATGGGTTTAAATTCATCGAATTTCAAAACTTTAAAATGTAACAATTAATGCAATTAATGACAAAAAATTTGTCCCCAAATATTCAGTACATTATTAAGAAGTGAGAAGAAGCCGGCGAGCGCCATCTGTCGTCAAGAATAATCAACATACAAATGCTGAAATTACTTCCAACAAGTTACTAATGCACCTACTAAGCATTGCACATGACAGGTTCAGCATTGATTTTGCATTTTAAACGGAATATAAATACTCAAACAAATTATGCCTCTACTCCGAGCGTTTTACATGTCTAAGTACTACTAACAGATTTCGTAGTACATGTATGCATATTTCAAAGTACTGATTTAGTATTCATATTGAAAGGTGCGCGCACAGCTAATCACCTAATACAAGTTTCAGATGGAGTGATCATTTTTCATGTGCATTTTAAAAAAAAAAAATATAGATCTATTCTTGATCGTTGAACAATTTACATTGCAGGAATTGCGCATTTATCCATGGTTCGACAATTTGAGTTGTACGTTCTGTGATGCTAGTAATTTCAGGGAACATGTTCTGTGATGCTAGTAATTTCAGGGAACATATAACTGTGAATTGTCTTTGTTTTTTGATAGACACAGTCTGTCTCTTGCAATCTGACAGCATGGCGGGGCCTATCCGATTTCTGTGGTGTTGCTAAAATACACTGGTTTAGTTTATAAATAGTATGGAGAAGAAATCAATAAAATGTATTTTCAAGTAGGGTGTACATGCATAGTGACTATTGATCGATTTTGTTTTAAATGAAAGTGGCTGAGAGTTTCATAATAAAAAAAAATTGGTGCAATTTTCATGCTTCACTTTGGAATCCATTGTTTACATTTATATAATTTCTAACTACTCGCATCCTCACCTCAACCCTAGAAAATAATAGACTTAAGAATTTAATTAAAAGCAAAGCAACACTGATGGGTTTAAAGTGTATTCAATTTACCCACTAAATGCAACTCTGAGTTGCTGATTTTTGCTTCACAAGATCTGGCTGTAGGAAGATTCGCCTAATGTAAACGAACAGGCAGCGTATGTGCAGTTAATTTAACACGCAATGTAAACTATAACTTCCGTTCACCAGGCCGAGCAGTAAACTTCCGCCTCCAATTCTGTTTTCATTAGATGGCGTACATATCGCTGCCTTTCTAGGACATGTTGCCTCTTGTCTAGAATGTTTTACATTTTCAGTATCCATGGAACCCAATTTCACTCAAGTTGAATTAGCTAAAATGATTTTGCAAGGCGTTTGTAATTATCGGTTTCACTGATGTTATAATGACTGTACTGAGGCTACGGACTCCCAGAATACTCCAAAATGAAAAACAGATAATGGTAATTTATATTTCTAAAGTCCGTTTATAAATAACTTGTTATTAAATATATATTTTTAAAAAAAGCATGGAAAAGTTTTTTTCTGTTATATTGCTAAACTCCATGTGTTTAGCGTGAGGCATCAGAGAGTTCAATGGTTTCCAGCTATCGCATCAGGAAGGGGACATAAAACGAGTAAAATATCTCCAAAACAGATCCAAAGCTCAATTTAAAAAAAAAAAACCATGAAAAAAACCACACTACACTATGACTGATTAGATATATTTCTTAGGAAAAGACACTCCAGTAGAGATCATATTAGAAGCAAGAGTGATAACTCTAGCCCATTTAAACCATGTCAAGGGGCTTCTAGGACGGTTAATGTCGAAATCAGCCCTCGCTTTCATCTTAACACGGCCTGGACGCCGACGGTGGTGGAAAGCGCTGAAGATGAAAAGATACAAATACATTTGTTATCGCTTTTATTGAAGTTTGTATAATGATTATTACAATGATCAAACCCCGGGCACAATGTACAAGTTAAAGCCGCTCTCCTCAGTCAATCTAAAGTGAATGATGTTTTTTGTTCTTAATTAGCCTTTTTTTCCTTTCGTTTTTCTGAGGGCTGATTGTCTTTTTACAATTTCAGTGGCAACAATCACTTCGCAATGTAGTTTTGAAAATAGCATTTAGTATTCCTTGAACCCACTGCCAATATTTCTGTACGAATTGTTAAAACATCATAGTTTCAATTAATACTAGGATCAGGTCTCGCCATTGGAAACCTTTAATCTAAATCGATCTTTACTTGTGTGGGGATTCCATTTGATTTACATGTAAGTGCTTATATAAGGATAAAATGGTATATATGAACTTGTATGTTTGAAACTTTAGTTATCCATGGTCTGATAGATACATACATAAATATTGTATCACGTAGGCCCAGATTTTCCCATCTATAGATCCCAAATATCACGCTGACCCATACACGCCAAAGCTCACCTCCCTTCATTCTTAAATTCAGACAGTGGATTTTGTTACTTAGATAACATAAAAAAAGTTTAAGTTTAATTTTAATCTTCAATAACACCTCTTTTGTGATACTAATATATGTTTACTTTAAAGTAAGACAAAATTTTATCTGTAGTATGAGAGTAGGTAAACAATAGATTTTAGTTTATTTGTAGTGTGAGAGTAGGTAAACAATAGATTTTAGTTTATTTGTAGTGTGAGAGTAGGTAAACAATAGATTTTAGTTTATTTGTAGTGTGAGAGTAGGTAAACAATAGATTTTAGTTTATTTGTAGTGTGAGAGTAGGTAAACAATAGATTTTAGTTTATTTGTAGTGTGAGAGTAGGTAAACAATATATTTTAGTTTATTTATAGTATGAGAGTAGGTAAACAATAGATTTTAGTTTATTTGTAGTGTGAGAGTAGGTAAACAATATATTTTAGTTTATTTGTAGTACATGTATGAGAGCAAATAAACAATAGATTTTACGTTAAAGTTGCAAGGTCATTTGTGTGTCACAGTTGATATCGAGATTTATAATAAAACAGCAAATGATAATTTTAGACAAAACATCGCATTGTGATAAATGTAAACAAATATAGTTAGTTTGTAGAGTGAGGAAGTTATACAACAAATATAACACGCCGCAATGTAAACAAATATAGTTAGTTTATAAAATAAAGTTTATATAGGGAGTTCTACAACATCTGTAACTTTGTGAAATTGGTGGCTTTACTTTCTATTGACTGATGAACCAATTAATGGCGGTGGGTCCGCTAACAACCATGTCAAGTCAGAACGAAACAGATTTAGCGTCACTATATTGGGGATGAGAAAGGATTAGGAACTCTTTATTGGAGTCTGTAGTAGTAGTGGAGATTTAGAGTTATCTCTCTTGTCGTCAAACCATGCAGTGCAGTGCATAGAACACGACTCACATTAATTAAAACGAACTACGCCGTAAAAAGAATAAACAAGACCATGTTACTGTATTTGAATTGTTAGAAATTAATTTATCACCACTCCCTAATCATGCGTACGATCACCAGGAAAAGAATAGGCATCATTTTCAGTCACAGAAAGTGACGAAAACCTGAGCAGAACTTAAAAAAAAATTAATTGCTATCACAACCCCGTCTCATGGTGTCGGGAGAGTTATTGAACACACAAGTTAAAATTTTCCAGTGCGCAAATGTGCGATGAACATGCTTTTGGGAGCTAAAGAGTCGGTAAAATTAAATTACTTTTACATAAAAAGTGTAATGAAACGACGAAGGCATTGTTATGAAAGATCCACGTGATTCAATGAATAATATATCTTCTGGAGCTCAGAACGCCATTCCTTGTCACCTAAAACCGCGGGAAGATGTTACTCGTAAACTCGGGAGTGTAAGAGTGATTTCTCACAGTCAGAAATGCAATAAAATGATTTGACCACGATTCTTTATTGAATCAACACCTACAGAAATTGGCTAATGTCACGTTTTGAGTGTTAAGCTATATTAAGAAATAATCCTTTCTACAATCTTAAATATAATATTCTGAAAACAATAGGAAACAATCGACCTGGAATGCTCTTACATCGAAGATCGGGGGCGAGGTATTGTTTTGAACCCTGTCTGTTTGATTCTTTGTTCGTAGCGTGACAAGTATTTAACATGACAATATAAAACTTCATATATGGTAAAGTTTCAAGGTCATATTATTCAAAAGATGACTTCAGATCCAGGTGAATGTCACGTGTTAAGTTGAGTATTACTTAGACAAATCTGGGACAGTGTTTCACAACCACATACTGTACATGTAATATATTCAGTGCTTTAAATTAAATATATATGTGAAATTTAATTTAAGTAATTTGCAGTTGAGATTTCCGATTAGTCGATGAGCCTTTCTCCCACGGCACACGTATGTATTTTGATACTGTTATGTTTTTCACATTGCTAATTGTGGAGAACTAATTCCACAAAACTTGAAATAATTCCGGCAATCATTTATACCACTACACACTTATTTTTGTTACGTACTGTACAGTACAGTATATAGGGCTATTATATTATTGTTCGCTATCCCTGCATCTTAATTACTATTTACGTAAAGTCGATGTCACGATAACGCGACAGTCTGATACAGTTTAGTTGCGATGAACTGAACTGTTGAAGCAATGACGATTGTGCGATGGAGATCTAGTCGATCTACCACAAGAAGGCGATCCAGTATCGTTCCAACGTCCCACTATCATCGCATCATCATATCAGCGTCATCGTATATCATCGCCATTAATTCATCGCGCAGTCGTTCCACGAATCTACAAGTGATCGTACTTACCCCCGGCAGGGTCTTCTGTTCGTGCAGGGCTTGCTGTGCCTTCAGAGCGCTCTCTTTGTGACAGTAAGTCAGAAAGGCACATCCTGTCAATAAACAGTCAACGAAGAGTATTATATTTTCTGATCAATTTGATAAAAAGTGGAAACCTTAAAAAAAATAAAGATCATACTTCATTTTTAAAATAATATTTCTATTGCAAGGCTAGGTACATGGAAGTTCAGGGTCACGTGACATCGGTTACTGGACATCGTGTCATCCAGTACACCTATTATTCGAATTATCCCCTTTGCAGAGTCAGCCAAAGGTCAATCGGTGAATATATTGTCATTCTTTACCTACCAAACGTGTGAATCATAGCTAAGTATTAAGTTTTTCTACAAGTTTATGAGGTGCCGAGGTGCCCCACCCAGGGTCATTACTGTGGCTGACTGCGATTGATGAAAAAGGTCAAAGGTACACATAAGAAAAGCACAAGGGCCAACGTAGGGAATACGACCCCCCCCCCCCCCCCATCGCAAGGTTGTGGCAAAGTGTTGATACGAACACAAATCTAAATTTTCAGATATGCATGCCTGTAGCTTCAGATTTGTTCTGGTCATTTTATAACTAGAATATTCAATCATTACACAAAATTACTTTTGAAATATACATATGCACATGCACAGGCGTTTCCCCAATTTCACATCACAGACTTCACTGGCTTCATATTCTAATGTTCAAAAGATTTAATTTGACATTTTCTCCTCGTATAGAGAAAGACTTCAAAATATCAAAATTTGTAAGTCAATACTTATAATTATGGATATAAAACGTTTGGTCTCATTGACAAGAAGCCAAGACGCCGGCTGTTTTTCGAGAGGGGGAGAGAATGCAAAAGCATACATGGGGGTGGACCCACGTGTCATCATCGCTAGACATGAAGTAGGGGACATGTTAACTTTGTAGTATGCGTGGTGTGCCTCTACCAATTAATACTCATCTGCGTTCTGCAGTATAAACTATATACAATATTGATTATCAGTTCGCTGACGCGTGCGCAGGATTTGTCGATCAGCATTAAACAACAAAAATAAAAAATAATGAAATAATCGAGTTAACACGAAAGTTAGGGATTGTTAAAGCTTTTTACTGCAATTTTAGCCAGTCATACATCTTCACAATCGATGCTTCCATCCTGCTTTTAGCATACTTAATTTCCTCCCAGTGGTGATACAATGTTTGTAGCATTGACAAGCGAAAAGCTTTTGCCGGAGTTATATAAAAAGAAAGCACATATTATATTTTTTTTCAGGTTGGCTCAAAATATTGTCAAAGAAACATTTCGACACACACATCATGATTATCTTCTTACATTATTACATTAACTAAACAACCGGGGAAAGTCGAGTTGTAACCGCTAACAACAAATAAGGCTGTAATCGCTTACAACACATAGGGCTGTAATCGCTTACAACAAATAAGGCTGTAATCGCTTACAACAAATAACGCTGTAATCGCTTACAACAAATAACGCTGTAATCGCTTACAACAAATAAGGCTGTAATCGCTTACAACAAATAAGGCTGTAATCGCTTACAACAAATAAGGCTGTAATCGCTTACAACACATAGGGCTGTAATCGCTTACATGTAGAGCTGTAATCACTAACAACAAATAGGGCTGTAATCGCTAACAACAAATAAGGTTGTAATCGCTTACAACAAATAAGGCTGTAATCACCAACAACAAATAAGGCTGTAATCATCAACAACAAATAGGGCTGTAATCGCTAACAACAAATAAGGCTGTAATCGCTTACAACATATAGAGCTGTAATCGCTTACAACAAATAGGGCTGTAATGGCTTACAACAAATAGGGCTGTAATCGCTTACAACAAATAAGGCTGTAATCGCTTACAACAAATAAGGCTGTAATCGTTAACAACAAATAGGGCTGTAATCGCAGGTATGAAGCATTGATCACTGAATTTTGATATGAAGTTGAATCTGCGTGTTCACGGCAGCAGATCATTACTGGCATAAGAAAAAGTTTATCATTACTGACATAAGTAAAAGTTTATCATTACTGACACAAGAATGGGTTTATCATTACTAACATAAGAAAAGGTTTATGATTACTGACATAAGAATGGGTTTATGATTACTGACACAAGAATGGGTATATCATTACTGACACAAGAATGGGTATATCATTACTGACACAAGAATGGGTATATCATTACTGACACAAGAATGGGTTTATCATTACTGACATAAGAAAAAGTTTATCATTACTGACATAAGAATGGGTATATCATTACTAACATAAGAAAAGGTTTATCATTACTGACATAAGAATGGGTATATCATTACTGACACAAGAATGGGTATATCATTACTGACATAAGAAAAAGTTTATCATTACTGACATAAGAATGGGTTTATCATTATTGACATAAGAATGGGTTTATCATTACTGACACAAGAATGGGTATATCATTACTGACATAAGAAAAAGTTGATCATTACTGACATAAGGAAAAGTTTATCATTACTGACATCAGAAAAAGTTTATCATTACTGACATCAGGAAAGATTTATCATTACTGACATAAGGAAAGATTTATCATTACTGACATAAGGAAAGATTTATCATTACTGACATAAGAATGGGTATATCATTACTGACACAAGAAAAAGTTTATCATTACTGACATAAGGAAAAGTTTATCATTACTGACATAAGAAAAAGTTTATCATTACTGACATAAGAAAAAGTTTATCATTACTGATATAAGAAAAAGTTTATCATTACTGACATAAGAAAAGGTTTATCATTACTGACATAAGAAAAAGTTTATCATTACAGACATAAGAAAAAGTTTATCATTACTGACATAAGAAAAGGTTTATCATTACTGACATAAGAAAAAGTTTATCATTACTGACATAAGAAAAGGTTTATCATTACTGACATAAGAAAAAGTTTATCATTACTGACATAAGAAAAAGTTTATCATTACTGACATAAGAAAAAGTTTATCATTACTGACATAAGTAAAAGTTTATCATTACTGACACAAGAATGGGTATATCATTACTGACATAAGGAAAGGTTTATCATTACTGACATAAGAATGGGTATATCATTACTAACATAAGAAAAGGTTTATCATTACTGACATAAGAATGGGTTTATGATTACTGACACAAGAATGGGTATATCATTACTGACATAAGAATAGGTTTATCATTACTGACATAAGGAAAAGTTTATCATTACTGACATCAGAAAAAGTTTATCATTACTGACATAAGAAAAAGTTTATCATTACTGACATCAGAAAAAGTTTATCATTACTGACATAAGAAAAAGTTTATCATTACTGACATAAGGAAAGATTTATCATTACTGACATAAGAAAATGTTTATCATTACTGACATAAGGAAAGGTTTATCATTACTGACATAAGGAAAGATTTATCATTACTGACATAAGAAAAGGTTTATCATTACTGACATCAGAAAAAGTTTATCATTACTGACATAAGAAAAAGTTTATCATTACTGACATAAGAAAAAGTTTATCATTACTGACATAAGAAAAAGTTTATCATTACTGACATAAGGAAAGATTTATCATTACTGACATAAGAAAAAGTTTATCATTACTGACATAAGGAAAGGTTTATCATTACTGACATAAGAATGGGTATATCATTACTGACACAAGAAAAAGTTTATCATTACTGACATAAGAAAAAGTTTATCATTACTGACATAAGGAAAGATTTATCATTACTGACATAAGAAAAAGTTTATCATTACTGACATAAGGAAAGGTTTATCATTACTGACATAAGAATGGGTATATCATTACTGACATAAGAATGGGTATATCATTACTGACATAAGAAAAAGTTTATCATTACTGACACAAGAAAAAGTTTATCATTACTGACATAAGAAAAGGTTTATCATTACTGACATAAGGAAAGATTTATCATTACTGACATAAGAAAAAGTTTATCATTACTGACATAAGGAAAGGTTTATCATTACTGACATAAGAATGGGTATATCATTACTGACACAAGAAAAAGTTTATCATTACTGACATAAGAAAAAGTTTATCATTACTGACATAAGGAAAGATTTATCATTACTGACATAAGAAAAAGTTTATCATTACTGACATAAGGAAAGGTTTATCATTACTGACATAAGAATGGGTATATCATTACTGACATAAGAATGGGTATATCATTACTGACATAATAATGGGTATATCATTACTGACATAAGAAAAAGTTTATCATTACTGACACAAGAATGGGTTTAATTTAAAAAGGACAAGTGTGATTTGATTGGTTGGACCGCGTCAAATAAAACTGCGTACATAAAAATAATTTCACTGTATGTTTGTGTTTTTGATTATTTGGAATACAATGTACATCTATTATTTAATAAACGTGGATTTAAAAATATGTAAGGGGGTATTCACAATAAAGTTATCATTACTACAGTGATTTACGAAGCAAGCACTCTATCACTAAGCTACCGCGTTTTACGGTGTGACCACTGAGACGAGCGAAGACTTTTTAACATCTTGCAATACGACTTTAGGTATTTGATCCGCCTATTCATTTAATGCTGGAAAGGCTGCGTTCAAAACCTAGGGGCTAGGTATGGTAACTGATTTGTGCTATTTTACACCTTATCGTCTTTTTAATTGTTGTTTCGAGGTGAAAAAAAAACAACAAAACAATAGTTAGCGACCTTTCGCCCAGAGATAACATAAAGACGACAAAATGATAATATCAGTTACTTTTCGCCTCAAAATTACGAAAAGACGACAAATTGTAAAATGGCACAAATCAACCACCATACTTAGCCCTAGGCTAGCCACTACGATCTTGAACGCAGTCAAAACTGTACCGTGACGTCATACCTCGTTGTTTTCTTTCAATGACAATGTTCGTGTTGTTAACAGCAGACGATATTAAGTTTCTTTCAGTCAAAGAAAGAGACGATCAATCAAAAGCGAGCAATTATATATAGGTAAAAGTCGACGGATAAATAAAACGTGGTGTTTTATTATTTGTTAGTTTTTGTTTTCAAGAATTTTAGACAAGTTATCTCCCTACCAACTTTAAAAAAATGATGCTACGTGCCTGCATAACAAAATAATTCCTCTTCACTTTTGCTATTGAGTGATTTGCCGTTTTAGTGATTTCAATATTACGTGATACGGAATCAGTTAATTTATAAAATAGAGTTTTCTCTTCTAATCACAAAACGTTCAGATTTATAAAAACAATTCCCCATTGTTCAGATTTACTAGTGGAATGTTATGGAGAAAATATACCAAAGATTATTTCTTTATTCATAATATTAAAGGATGCACCATTTTAGTCATCCAAGAATATTTAAGGTGTGTGTACAAAGGATCATGAAGATACATAGTTTTTAAATTCAGAAAAAATTATCGCGTCGCTCGAATATGACGCAATATTTAAATCGCGTCATTCTATGAAACCACATCATGTGACGTGATGGTTTGCAGCGGAGGCTGAAAAATTATTTCCGGAATATGTACACTGTATATATTACACATATGTAAAGAATGAGCAAGCAGACTTTGGACACTATCGTTAACAGCCACCACTTATCTTACTCTTTAATGTTCTCTATGACGCGCCCTAGTTTCCAGAAAGCTGGCCACAGTCACATTTAGTCGTAGATTGCATTATCCAAGACTCCAGGATCTGTTCTGTAAATTTTATTTGAGTCAAAAGCACTTGGGGTATTGATTGAGGACATCTGGCATTGTACCTTGACATCCGCTAAATCCGATCGCTTAGCTAAGCTTAGAAACCTAATATAAGGACTCATGATAAGCAATCAACGCTGATCCGTGGCGGTGCCATAGGATGAAAACGTTCGATAAACGCGGTAAATTTCCAGTTTTCATGAACCTTCCTGAAATTTAGATCATTTACCAAACCATTTATTGGCATCAACGTTTGATATATTGGCAGTATCAATATTTTATTAAAATATCGAAGATGTCTATTGTGTTCTGTCTACACATAACTGAATCGTTAAGACATGAGCAGACTGTAAACAAGAATGCATCTTGAGAACGTTTGGAAGTTTGCTGTTTCCGTAGAGGTTTGGAAGTGGCAGGAATACGTCCGATGCGTACTTGAAAGTCTCCGAGACATGTGTTAATTCTAACAAAAGTACTATAATAGTTTACTATCCTTAACTACAGGTCTTATAAAAGCTTTGATACTTTTAGTTGTCATATTAAAAGCTTTGATACTTTTAGTTGTCATATTAAAAGCTTTGATACTTGCAGTGTAAAATTAAAAGCTTTGATACTTTACTATCGTAAACATTTCAATACAATGGCTTACTACAGTCTGACTGTGTGTGTGTGTACAAGGTAATAATGTTTTACGTCCATAAAACAATTCACGCAAGTCATGTCACCAGCTTTGGTCACAAATTTTGACCTATGCAAGGCCTCTATTTTTAAGGTCATGTCTCAGGAGACCCGTGACCTTCACTTCAAATACCGGGGGCTTGTCTCAGGAGACCCGTGACCTTCACTTCAAATACCGGGGGCTTGTCTCAGAGACCCGTGACCATCACTTCAAATACCGGGGGCTTGTCTCAGAGACCCGTGACCTTCACTTCAAATACCGGGGGCTTGTCTCAGAGACCCGTGACCTTCACTTCAAATACCGGGGGCTTGTCTCAGGAGACCCGTGACCTTCACTTCAAATACCGGGGGCTTGTCTCAGGAGACCCGTGACCTTCACTTCAAATACCGGGGGCTTTAACAAAGGAACAGTCTCTACCTATTCTAAAGAGGTTTACACCTTAGTTTTGTTGTATCGTCAATTTTTTTGGAAGTGTATTTTTGATTTCTACATTAAAGGAGAATTAGGAAAGTAAAAAGAAAAACTATAGGGTAATAGTACTTGTTATTGACTCTTAAAATTAACCCTTTTCCACTTAAGGAAGTTAGCTCCTGAGCACAACTGCGCAGAATGCTACAACTAAGTATTTACTGGTTCAATACTGATACCATTGGTGCAAACATATTACACAACTGTTACTGAACCCTATCCATTTGAAAAAAAATGCGTCCGTTCAAATTTTGAAAGGGTTTTGCAGGGACTATATTTTGTGGCGGAAGGATTGATTATTCAAAAAGTTTTAAATCTGCGTGATTTTAGTTTCTGTTTCATACAATATATCCTTTATGTTTATATCCCTATACCAAGCTCCGGTTAGCTCAGTATATTCCGTTACGCTACAACTCCAATATCATTATTCGTATGGGAAAGTAGTCCCGGGCAATTGACACTGCACGGAGTTTGCCCCTATACGAGTATTTCAGTTTTATTATTCATGATACAAGTAGTTGAGACTTGGAACTAGTTCAAATGTTGTAATTTACTAGTATTATTATTTTTATCTGTAGTGTTAGAAGACATGGTTATGTATCTATTTTATGTAATGATAGGTTTGTGTTGCTTATGTTATGTTGACACCTACAGACAAATCAAGTTTAATATAATATGTTTTAAGTGCAAAAAGGTCATGTTTAGACCACTGGAGTTCAATAACAAGCGTTGCGACCCCAGTTTTTCTTTTTAATTTCCTAATTCTCCTTCAATGTAGAAATAAAAAATATACTTCCCAAAAATTTTACATTACTCAAAATCTCAGGTGCGAACCTCTTTAAGGAGGTATGCTACACCAGAGAAATTTGATATGGATGAAAAGTGGAGGATATGTACAACAATATTTTGGAACTGAAAACTTTCAAATTCTTTACGTCTCAGGTTTGACACGTCCTCGAACCCAGGCCTCCCGATTTTCGAAGCGAGCGCCCTTACCACTAGGCATCGTAGTTAGCCACGCTTTCTGAGTTCGGGGGTACCTACCCTACCTCAAACCCCTCGATTTCATGAATATTTATGAAATGAAACAATCATTCATCAACCAATCACAGTCACGACAATATATTTCAATATCTTATTGGTTACACGAACAAGTAAAACATGTAGCGTTTGATTACGAATAACAACAGACAGAGGAGCTTACAAATCATTCTGTAAGAAGCAAGTCCAGTATATCAAATGAACTCTGCCTGAACACCCCTTTTCCCGGTCTTTTTACTATACACGATTCCCAGTAAAACTTTTATCCTCTATTGTAACCTAAAATTGAACAAACATAGAATCTGCACTTCCTCCGGAGGATTGCACATGAATAGGAATAAGCGTGACCCCTTCTGATCTTGAGAAGACTTCATTGTCTCCCCCTATATATCTTCATGTACAACTTGGTTGAAGTTGGTCCTGCGGTTCTAGAGAAATTAAAAATGTTAAAAAGTTTACAGACAGATACCAGATTATGCTTGCAAATTCTGTCTCAATAAACTTATTGTGTCAGTTTTTCCCAATTGGCAATCTTCGGATTTATCCGCTACGAGCCACGCGGTGATCTCCGGGCCTGACCTGGAAGTTATAAAGTTTTCACCGTACTCATACTCAAACTCATGGTCAGCCATGTTTGCTTTGAGTACAACTCTGAGCAAGTTCTAAAGCATACTCGAAAAATCTTAAACATGTACATGTACTCTATTAGAGTACGAAAATAATCTGATAAAAGTTTTATAACCTTCACTTTTGAGTATGAGTACGATTTAGAACACAGAATTCGAGTTTGAGTATGAAAACGAGCTAAATAAGTTTTATAACCTCAAGGCCTGATGGGGGTTTTTTTCATGAAAAAATTGTGGGAGCTCCCCGATGGGTTGACAGATGAACATAAATATTCATAAAGTCGAGGATTTTCTTAATCATACAACCACGGCTATAACGCGGTATGCGACGATGGCCACTAATTTTTATTTATTTATACAATGTATATCTATACTGATGTACTTGAATTACAAATTTTTCTTTTTGCGAATCTTTGAAAATTGCCAAAGTAGACCAGAATAACTTTTTCTGCTTTTGTTATGTTTACATCGGTTTGAAAACAAGCGGTCAGCGCGATAGTAACGCAAGTGGAAGATACAGTAGTGCATCATTTATTCCAAATGTTCTTTTCCTCAATTCTTTATTCAGACGGACAGATCTTTCTTGCAATTTTCAAAACTTTTTCATACTCTTACTCTGGGGTCAGTTACTGTATGCGTGTATCATGTCACTCATAGCTTGCCTATGTGTTTTAAGAATCTTGGAAAATTACATGTACATGTAGGATTCTTTACAAGATCATAAATGTGCTTATCCCTCTTCCTAAGTAAACATTTCCAATCCTCAATTCCCAATAAACCGAATATGATAGGGGCTATTGTCTTAAGCTCATCACCTTGGAAACATTCCATGTCAATTCCAAACCTTTATTCTTGGATTTACCATGTCATTTTCATCTGGAGCCAGGGGTTGACGGTGTCAATATCTGCCGGCGACAGTATGCCAGATTCCCGCTATGTGAGGTCTTAATCTGTCGATGACGTCATAAACGCCAATTACCGGAATTGGTAATCGACATTCTGTTACAAGCAGGATTTAGGTATTTTCCATACAATCAAGGATTCCGAGAGCAGGAAGTCATTACTTTCTCCGTCAAGTCCTTTCTATCCCAAGCTCAGTAGTTAACCATTCCAAAAAGAAAAATTGTACGCGCCAATACAGAGGTCATTTTTTCTCCTTCAGATAAAAATAAAAGTTGGCCGTCACGCTCATCGTACTCAGAGCCGACTGTGAGTCAAATGACATAATATTATAATAAATGATTGATGAAATAAGAAATATATTGTAGCGTGGTCGGACAGTATGTTAAACTAACAACAGCACACTGCCTTATAAACCATAGTCTTCATCAATATGAATTTAGCACTAATTTCTTTTTAATGCAGCTGTAATCAACAACGCGAAACCCGTATGGCGCAGTGCGCCGCTGTGTTTTAATATTGCACCACACAGCAAATGATATACGGTATAAAAGGAGGGAGTTGTTTGGTTTTTACTTTCTTTATTGTTTCTCTCTTTATTTGTTTTCTTTTTTGGTCGCAAACCAAAACGTTTTTGACAACTCCGAAAACGGCACCGCAGTGTTTTAATGGGCTGCCTGACGGCCGTTCGTTCAACAGAAGTGTGTATATTCATAACTGACTAGCGAAATTCAATTTGTATCTATTATAAAACTACATGATATAGATCTCTGGAAACGTGTACCGACATTATCGTTAGAAGGGAACAATTTTCACACGATTGAGTAACGTGATATTCTGGGACTGTTACAGTGCGGGCTAGGAATGGCGAGTCTTACTGCCCCTTACCTTCCAATGGTTGATCTTCCCTAATACACCAAAGATTGTTTTCTGTTTAAAAATTGGATTTTTTTCCTTTAATGTTTGTCAGATAACATGTCTAAAATAATCAATCTGCAAAACACAGAGTGATTTGAAATGGCAAATGAAAGTGTATCCTTCTGCCATAGGAGCCGCTGATTTATCTGTGATATTATTAGTGCATAATGGAAAATGTAAAAACATTGGTTCGGTAGAATAGGTCCTTCCTAAAAACACGTATGAAATACTAAATAAAATACTCTAAATAAGTATTGATACTTTTCATTTTTATTCATTATTAATCCGATATTATTACGATTTTATACGAAGTCTTCACAAGAAGTACATTAATCATCAGGGTATTATAAAGTAACTCGTTTATGAGTTTCCGGGTATTGATGAAATTAAAACACGTTATTTTGGTTTGAATATGCTACAGGTTCTTATTTTCATATATAGGTATATTTTCGTTCTCATATTGGTGAATATTGACACTCGTTGGGTGTGAAAATGAACATTTTCCAAACTCAACTCGGCCAGCATGCACTAAAAACTTCAATAACCCTGTTATACTTTAAATTGATTGTATATAATTTGACTAATACCTATATTGTTTGACTAATATGCATATGCATCTTGATCAATATTATGGTAGCATGTCTATTGTACCAGCTGGGAATTCTGACAGGAAGGATGTAATGAGGAAATATTTCAAATGAAATTCATTTTTGAAAATACATCAGGGTATGAAATGTGACGCTTCACACTGCCATACCTCTTGATGCGCATGCGCTTTATGCCGGCGTGAAGCGTCGCAGTTCATACCTGAAGCGCTAGCGTTATCTAACGATGCACATAACAGGGCAGTGCAATTATTGTTGCCAGAATGCTGGCATTAGCTATGATTTTTTTAACAAACGCTTTCGACTGACTGGTGTAAATGTCTACCGCTCCCGAAGTGGCTAACCGAAAATTACGACACTTCGTTAGGATCGTTTTCTGTAGTCGCTGCATATGCGCAACCGGTTAACAGCTGCATAAAAATGCAGATGAAAATCAGGGTCACATAATTCAAGAATAAACCAGTATGTTGTGTTGAGCGTCTTCTCTCCCGTGACATCAAGCCGCGTCGCAGTGACGTCAGACTGGTTGCGACGACACCATCCAAGTGTGTTTCCTTTGCAAAGCTTTTCAATTCAATTTATTTCGCTCAAACTATGTTAAACGGTACATGAGGTACAATAAATATAATGCAATGTACATGCAAGAAAAAACGCAGTACGGCTCAGTGGTTCGTGTGTGGGCGTGATCGCGGTGAACGTTATACTAATAATTGGATGGTGGAATATGGCAGCTTTGGTGGTAGTAATGTTATGGTGTGGAGCGAAATCTGCAGTGGTCACAAAATTCAACAGTTTAACGGTACACTGACGCTGTTCTGTAACCTGGCGTCGTGCCGTTTGTCCAATAACACAAATTAATTTTTCAACGAGACAATACCTTGTGTTTTGTGCAATGGACCAAAACATTGCCGTTCGCGGTAGATTAGTGGTAGAGCGTTCGATTCGTAACCCAGAGGTCATGGGTTCGAGCCCCGCTCGTGCCATGGCAAACCGAAGGTATATGCATACATAGGTAGTGAATGCTCAGCATTTAGAAGTGAGAATCATAGGTCTTTTTGATATGACCTTAAAGGGACTGATTCCCATTTTTTGTTTTCACAACATTTTGTTTTTCACTTTTAATGATCAAAATCTACTGTCTAATATGTTTAAAAGACTTCACACATAAAATTAAGGTTTATACATTATCACAGAAGCTCATTTTAGAGAATTTATTATTTGTTTTGTAAACAAAGATTGTGGTATGCTATTGTTTACGAAATTTTCAAACGAAATAGATATATGATCTAGGTTTATTATATCTTTCACGTTGCAAGCATTCTTTGGGTAAATTGTGTCATCTAAAAGTTAAAATTTGTGACTATGCAAAATCAAGATGCTTTATATTAAAAAATTGATATTTCACTGGTTTGTTTGTATACATTAATAGACTCGAGTCTTTGTTTACATAACACAGATTTAAGGCTAAAATATTGCATTTATTCTTGCATTAAGAAGGTCAAAATTTTGGCTGTCAACATTAAATGAGTTATATTTTTAATGTTTAACATCAAAAATGAAAAAAAAAAAAAAAATTCAAACATCGTGAACCCTTTAAAATTGGAGGCCCCTTGTTGCGGCAGGCGGTGACACGTTAAAGAACCCTCATTGATACGGTCCTGGGACATAAGCATAGACAGCTGGTGGCATCTCAATATGAAACAAAAATTCTCGTCGGAACGTAACATTCAACCAAACAACCAATCGACCCGTTACATTGGCCCAGTTCTGATTACCCGCCAACAGCGGATGGGAGGGAAATACTATATCGACTCATTCGAACACATCCAAATCCACCAGAGACTCTACCCGCTGTGCGCACTTCTGGATGAGTGGCAGAAATAAACCGTGTAACAAAACTCATTCAACGCAAAATTTGAGCAGCAGCAATTGCTAACGGGGTTAAATTCGTTAATGAAGTAGGAACATTCCAATGCCTACCACCTCTTCAAACTTGACACTTTCGCGAAAAGTCATGTCTAACTCTAAATTTATTGTGTGTAAAGATGTGTATCTTCTATTAATTAGTTGTAAAATTACACGATACACTTGAATGAAATGAATGATTACCCCCCCCCCCCCCCCGACAATTGGAGATTGTGTTCTTCTTTTGTGTCAGTAATACTTAGTATATAGTTTCAAAACTTTATAAAGACTAAAATGACCGACAACACGAACAATTAAATAAATCCTAGAGACGACGTGTTCCTTTCCCAGGACAAACTAAAATGGTCTACATAAAAGAGGGAAGATAACGAAGAGCCATCGATCTCGTCATTTCTATGAAAATGCGAGAGAGGGGAGAGAGTTGCAAACACAGACCATTGGACACACCAGATGTGGGATTAGATGCTTAGGAGGAGTAAACGTCCCTTGTTGGACCAGGCACACCCGCCGTGAAGCCCTCTATCTATCTTCATCAGGTAAACTGAAATCCATATTCAAAATCATTTTGTAAACAATTGTTATGAAATACGCCGACAACATTTGACCTAACGACAGGTTGTATTTACAAATAAGATCATTACATCGGCTATAGAATTTGTGAAATACTGACTTCAAACGATACTTTTTAAAGTCATGTAGCATCAATTAATTTGTCAGTAGCTTGCCTATATTTATATTGATCATACGCAGAACTATCTCTCGCGTACCAAATCAGATGAGATACATAAACCACCTTATGTAGGTGATAATGGAATATTGCTACATTGTACATAAATATTTGAAGTTGACGATGAGAAGCTGATGTCATCCCGTTTGTCAGAAAGTTGAGTTGTCAGTTCCGTTAACATCCATGATCAAAACAATATCCAAATACGAAGAAAATATGGAAGACTGTCGCGTCTTTTGTTTTGAGTTCACAGGGATATATCACATGTGTAAACACGAAGACCAGTAACGCTTTCGCATCTTCGTGTTTCTATATTTATTTATTTTTTTACCTATAACCATCTTCGTGTTCCTTTTTTTTTTTTTTTTTTAATCTTTTTATCCATACTTTTTACCAATCATTGTGAAAAGTAATAATCAATTTAAGATTACATATACATGTAATGTACACATGCTTTTTTGCATGAGTGTCGACTGCAAGTATAATTATATTTTGCAAGCTTTACTTCTTTATTGTAAAACTTCCACTTCCTGATCACGAGATATACTTACAAGGACACAAAGTTGCTGAACAAACACGGATCCCCTCCCCAGAGTCATTATCAGCTATTTCGACAGTAATGCTACAGGATGAGAGCTCTCTTAATCAATGCCTTACATCCCCAGCTAATGGGTCAGGAGAATTAAACCTTCTGATTTTCTGCAGTTATGCGATATTTCAGCACCTGTCATCACACACTGTGAATCGATCATTTACAAAAGAAGACGGGAAACTTTCTGGCCAAACTGGGAACAATTCGAATAAAAAAAGATGACACCAGTGGGTTTTTTCATCACCTTTTAACCTCATCACATCTGTATAAATATTTATAACAAACGAGAACATTGCTGAAATGACCAGAGCTGATTTCTATACTTATAATGTACTATTTACATTATATATATGAGAGGCAGCACCCACAAATCATTACAAAGGAAAGTCTGTCGAAGAAAATTGACGTTTATGGGTTTATTTCCTTTGATGATCAGAGAAACGGTCATATCACAAGATCCTCGCCTGTTCTGATCTTGGACACCAAAATAAAAAGCAATAATTGGCTGTGTGTATCATACTTCCTTTTAATAATTTACTGGCCCCGGAGAAAGTTGTGGAAATGAATTGGTAGTCGCATATAAGTTTGACAAGTGGAAAAAATATAAAAAAAATTCTGCAGGTTGGTCAGTGGAGAGAGAGAGAGAGAGAGAGAGAGAGAGAGAGAGAGAGAGAGAGGCGTGAATAGACATATGGTGGATTTATTGCAATTCAATGGACATTGTTCTATGTGAAAATTCTATCATAACGGACTACACGACAAACACTCGAATCAGGATTATGATTATGTTGTGCATCAGCAAACTTTATGATTGTTTTACGATAGTTTAAGTAGAAAAACACATTCACGATGTAACACCACCTTTTGATTATGTATTTTGAATTTCGATTCTTGTGCGTTTCTAAAATTGTATATAATTTCAATGTGTGATATTCCTTACACAGCATTGATATGTATTTATATGATGATCACCAAACAACTATGAATGCATATAACGGAAAGACGTCGACTTATTTCGCATCAGAGATGTTTATACACTAAATTGTTTTGTATTGTTCGAATCTACGCCGTTACGAATTTCTAGAGGGACGGTACCAAATATTAGGGTCGGGTGTGTATGGACCACACGAGCCCTCCCCCAATTAACCCTGAGTAAAGCGCAGCAAAATCTCGCGTTCTAGCGATTCCCAGACACTTAAGACATCTGTTTCACTCATTGCTTTTCCGGTCATGTCCTGGGTGTGACCTTGAAATGCCACTGTATATGTTGACTCTGTAACTTGGGAAGTCCCCGGATGTTTCTCCTACTAGTTGTCGTTTACATTACACACTGCAGTTTACTAAACAATTACGACTTGTTTGATATATATTTCTCTCCTTGTGTAAACTCTCACAAAATTGTGCGATACAAGAGATCCTCACTGAAGGCCTCGTTTTAATGTATTATCTGTTTAATTACATTCACTTCACTGCCACACAGAGAAGCGCTAAGTTTCATTGCGTACTGACACAGCGGCAGACTTACATTCCATTGCATGTTGAATCTTTGGTTACTTAATGAGCTAACAAAACCATCTTTCTTATTTTCATCAAATGACGAGATTGATGGCTTTTCTTTTATGTAGACCTTCTTCGTTTGTCCTGGGAAAGGAACAGGAAATGGATGATCAAGTTTAATTCCAACAAAACCGAAAGTATACTAATTTCTAGAAAACAAACTCGCATCTACCACCCACCATTGGTTGTGAACTTTATACCCATCCTTGAAGTAACTGAATATAAACATTTAATTCTATCTTCCAATGGAAATTTCTATAAACATATAGACAGGATGATTAAAAATACCATTAAGAAAATGAATTCGTGAAGACATCTTAAATTTAGATTAAAACGCCAAACGCTTCAAACAATGCATTTCGTCCGTCCACTCATTGAATATGTGGATAATATTATTATATGGGACAACTGCTCAATCTACCCGTATAGCGGTTTTGTCCGAAGGGTGATAAATTTGGCTTATTTTAGCGGTTAGATAGCTTTCCGCCAAAATTTCACTCGCCAAATATGCACCCAATTAAGACTTCAGTATTTGCAAGAGAAATACAATTCCTTGTCCGCCAAAATTTATTCCACTAAAATTATTAGCATACCTTTGAGCCAGCAAACCGACAAATTTCAGACCCGTGGAAAAACCCCGCTATACGGTAGAAAGAAAAACTTAATCTCGAGGCAGGACGCATAATGACAGGCGCAACAAGATATTGCAGTTCACATTCAACTTACAATGAAACAGGATTGGAAACGTTAGAAAAATGACGACAAAAATAACGAGAACACAGATGTATATCATGATAGATGGGAATGACCCCGGGATATCTACAATCTATTATTCCCCACAAAATCAAGGCCTACATACGTAAAATGCTAGAAATTCACACTATTATGTAAATATTAGGACAACTTGTTACGCAAACAGCGGTATTTCTTCCACAACACGCCTTTGGAATAACCTTCCAAACACTATCAAGGAGGCTAATACTCTTTCAACATTACAAAAACTCATTTCTCCAAAAATTGTCATCCCTAAATTTTATCTCTTAGGTTTCAGACGAGGCCAAGTCCTTCACACACGTTTGCGAATGCATTGCAGTTCCTTAAATCAACATTTATTCCCTTGTAATCTACAACCCGGGCAGTAGAATCTGATGAACATTACTTACTTGTAATGAATATACGCGCATCAAAAATGAATATATATCAATTCTCAACTTCCCATTAAATAAAATTCTTCTTTTGTTTGGTACTGAAAACTTAAACCACAATGAAAACGATAGAATGTTCTTAATAGACAGAAATATATCATTAAGTCCAAACGCTTCGATTAAGTCAACTTCATATTGTGCTTATTACTATCTTCATTCATTATTTGCCCATTTATCTCATGTTGTCATCATTTAATAGTTTGCTTATTGTTTATAATATTCATACTGAAAACTCGTCTCTTTTCTATACCTATTCTATTCATAATGTAAATTTGAAATTTGTTCTTGTGCTTTTTGTTTTTGCTTATGAAAGGTGAAGATAACGAACAGTAATAAATCTCATAACTCCTATAAGCAATACAAAATAGATAGTTGGGCAAACACGGACCCCTGGATATACCAGAAGTCACACCCGCCGTGAACCCATTATCTTGATCAGGTAAACGGAGTTATCCGTAGTCAAAATCAGTGGGACAAGAACGGCCTAACAATCGGTATGAAACACGTCAGACAGCATTTGACCCAATGATAGGTTGTATTAGCAAACTAGATCGTTATAACGACCATAGAATTTGCGAAATGCTGACTTTAAACGAGACTGTTGCACAATCAACTTGTTTGTCAGTAGCCTGCTTCGATTTAAAAACTGACCATAAGCAGAACAAGCTCTCGCATATCGAAGCAGTTGAAAGATATAAACACCATATGCAGGTGATAATGGAATATTGCTACATAAAAATGGAAAGCTGACGATGGAGAAACTGAAATCATCCCGTTTGTCAAAAAGTTGAGTTGTCAGTTTGCCATTAATCATTTATAATGTTAATCTGCTGTTTGTTTACATGTACATGTAAATATTCATTTTGTTTAAATTTTGTGTACATTCTCATATGCATATATCACGCATTCCAAAGTGTAATTACATGTATTCCAGTTGAACCTTTTTTTCTGATCACGCGCACGTCCTATTCCGTAACCGATAAGAATTGCGGTTACGGAAATAGCCGAGTAGTTACAGGTACGATTGTTTCTCTTTTTTTTTTTTTTTTGTCAAAACGTGATCGCCTTTTGTTAACATGTGATAATGAGAGAGGAATTGATATAAGTGCATATGCACTTGTTTTCTTATCTCACCAATTCTAATGATGTGTACTTGTGTTTTGGTTTCTTGAAATAAATGTAGTTTAGAATAAAGAACTGGTCACCCTACGGATTTATCTAGTTGTTCGTGTCGTCGGTCATTTTAATCTATCTATCTATCTATCTATATCATATATATTTGAAAGATTTATGACCACCGAATATTGATGATGTTCTATAGAATTAAAGGTGAAGAACAGTGATCAATCTCTTAACCCCTATACAAGCAATACGGACCCCTGGATATACCAGAGTTGAGATCAGATGCCTAGGGGGAGTAAGCATCCCCTGTCGACCAGTCACACCCGCCGTGAGCCCTCTATAATATTCATTGGAAATTTTGGTGTTCTACTCGTATTGATAAAAAAGTTTTTTGTACAATTTTCCCTATTATACCGCCATCAAGAAAAGAAGTGAGTTTAAATATCTTATTTTCATATTCATACGAATTCACAACATGAAGGGTTAGAATGGGTCCTCATTACCCCTTGCTTGTCGAAAAAGGTGACTAAATGGGGCGGCCCTTTGGATGAGACCGCAAAAACCGAGGCCCTGTGTGATTATCCCCTTTGGAGGGAGCTGGTGTGGCACAATAGAGATCTCTCCCTGCTAAAAGGCCGTAAGTGCTGAGCACAGGCCTATATTTTGCAGCCCTTCACCGGCAATGGTGACGTCTCCATGTGAGTGAAATATTCTCAAGAGGGACGTTAAACAATATTCAATCAATCACAACATGAAGTCAAAATCGGGTTTTCTTTGACGCAGAAATCAAACGAATTTTTCATCCAATCAAAATCGCCGTAATTCCGTCAATACAATAAATATTAATTGATTTATGTGTCATTCACTATTTAAAAACCAGGTTAAGTTTTAAAATTTGGGTCATACTCTAACGTGAAGTTACAAGTTCAAACATCATGACATCAAATGAAGTCTGTTCAACTTTTTTGACATAAGAAATCGTTACACAGAATCAGAACATATCCGTACTGCCTAGGTTAGATTGTATCAAACGTAGATCACAGTCACAAGGAGTACACATATGAAACATGAGAACCCTATCACTCACCATTCAACAGGTTCAAGTTTCAGACAGACAGGACAAAAACAATATTCCGCCCTATGTCTTTAATCACGGGGGCATAATAAAAACTGGAATCCACAGAGCTTAGGAACATTCACATTTGACATGCTCTCGTGTGGTCCTGTGTACGTCCATATCATTCTCTGATCTTCTACTATGGCTCCACCCTACCCCTGAATAATTGAACAAACTTGAATTTGCACTACCGGAATATCCTTGGAGATAAATATGAATTATTCATGATTTCGCTGTTCTGAGGATTTTCAAAAATGTTTCTCTATATATTCCCATATAAGATTTTGACCAGCTATTGTGGTTGTCATCCTAACACCCATCCATCCCGTGTCATCCTAACACCCATCCATCCCGTGTCATCCTAACACCCATCCATCCTGTGTCATCCTAACACCCATCCATCCCGTGTCATCCTAACACTCATCCATCCCGTGTCATCCTAACACCCATCCATCCCGTGTCATCCTAACACCCATACATCCCGTGTCATCCTAACACCCATCCATCCCGTGTCATCCTAACACCCATCCATCCCGTGTCATCCTAACACCCATACATCCCGTGTCATCCTAACACCCATCCATCCCTTTCCGATGATCGTGATTTGAATATAATTCAATTTGCACCACCTGAGGATGCTTGCATATCAGTATGAGTATCCATGACCATGTTATTGTGATTTCTATATATTCCCATGTGAAACTTCGGTCCCCTTATTGTGGTCTTACCTTACCTGCGAGGACCACAATTTCAACAAATGAATCTGTATGACCTGGATATACATGTACTTGCATATGAATATGAGCAATCATGGCCTTGTTGTTTTTGAGAATTTTTAAAAAACTTATCCTGTATATCCCCACATATGATACTTTGATCCCTTATTGTGGCTTCATACTACCCACGGGGTTCATGATTTGAACAATCTTGAATCTGCACCACATGGGGATGCTTACATATCAATATGGAATCCATGACCCTGTTGTTATTGAGAAGATATTTCTTATCTACATGTATCCCCGCGTAAAACTTTGGTCCTCTATCATGATCCCATCCTATCCCCAGGCACCACAATTTGAACAAACTTGAATCTGCACTACCTAGGGATGCTTGCATAATACTATGATTAATCATGGCCCTGTTGTTCTTGAAAAGATTTCAAAAAATTATCCAATTCATCCCCTTTTAAAACTTTGATCCCCTATTGTGGTCATATCCTACATGCATGAACAAACTTCAAACTACACTATCTGGGGATGATTGCATATTAATACGAGTTTTCATGGCCCTACTGTAAGAATTTTAAAGATTTTCCTATATATTCCCATGTAAAACTTTAATCCCCTGTTGTGACCTCACCTTACCCCCAGGGGCCACAATTGAACAAAACTTGAGTCTGCACTATCCCATCCTATTTTTTCCTTTTCGTGATTATCCCCTTTGGAGGGAGCATGGCACTTCATTTGAACTTGAATTCTCTTCCCCCAAGGATGATTTGTGCTAAGTTTGATTGAAATTGGCCCAGTGGTTCTTGAGAAGAAGCCTTTCAAAAGATGCCACAATTTTTTTAAATAATTCTTTTAAAATTAACTCCAGTTTAAAAAGGGCGTTGTAATTTGAACAAACTTGAATCCTCTTTACTCAAGCATGCTTTGTGTCAAATGTGGTTGAAATTAGCCATGTGGTTCTAGAGAAGAAGTCGAAAATGTTACAAGATTAAGGACTTGCGCCGGACAAAAAGTGATCAGAATAACTCTCTCGAGGTTTCATCGTATGTGAGCTAAAATGTAAGAATGAAAAAAGATCGAAATAAAAGCTTTTGCGCCTTACTCCGATATAATGAAAGAAAGTTACAGACAAGGACAATATGATCAAACATTAACAAACCTGTAGAGCGCAGTTCATTCATACAGCTTTCCCATGAGCTATGATATCATATGACAAAACGGTATTCTTCCCAATTTATGAAAATGTTGTCATAACAATACGACTGTACGTTCTCCTTAAGGATCATAGTTACGATGTCTCCCTGGGATCTATTACAATTATTCCGTTATAAAATTGTCAAGTTAGGAAGTGATTTCTGTCAAATGTATGCTGAAATCGCGTGCATTTCACTTTTTATTATCTAGATTTCATTGAGAAAATCTTAAGCATTTAAGAAAATTTGATGTAAATAGACAGATTATATCGACGAACCTTAATGGGTAATACTTACATTGTACATACTACGATTGGAGTTACTTTTTTCTATTATAAGTAAATCGTAGAATCGGTTTTGAAATTGCAGAGGAGGCAGATAGTAGTTACTGTCCCACAAAAATAAGGAGACGCACCCCCATGTGCCATAAACCACCCTGCAAGTCAAAGAACCACGATCCACATCATTCAACACCCTGCAAGTCAAAGAACCACGATCCATATCATTCAACTTAAAAAGTCAAAGAACCACGATCCACATCATTCAACTTAAAACGTCAAAGAAACACGATCCACATCATTCAACTTAAAAAGTCAAAGAACCACGATCCACATCATTCAACTTAAAACGAGACCAAACTGTTGCTTTGTGTCACTCCATTAAATCCTTTAAAACGGGTCGTAAAGTAAAACTTTAGGTCACATGTAAAATTGTACATAAAACAAGAGGCCCATAGATCTTTTTGGTCGCCTGAGTATCACTAGCCCTATAGGCTATATATGGAGTCTATAGTAATTTTCATTTTCTGTATATAGAAGCAAAATCATATCAATTCAACAACAGACAAACAAATGCCACCAAAAGTTTCCATGCTGATGTAAGACATTACATAATATAATATAATGTCACATTTACACTATGTGACTATTTAGGACCTGCCTTAGAGTCATGCAGAACCTTAGAGTCATGCAGAACCCCGGGGCTCCGAAATTCACAAGTTAGGTACACCCTTTCCTGCTTTTCCTAAATATGCATGAGTGTTTATACAGTGTCAATAACATTAAAGATGGAGTATTTCAAATGATAATGATCTCTGGAACCAAAACCGATTCTCCTTGGATCAGGAAATTCACATTCTTGGTACAGGGTTAACTGCTGCCTTCTAGATATCCATCTATTTTCAATTTAGCATCATTAGCATTTCAGAAGATATTATTTATATGTTTTACACATAACACTATATACCAAGTTTGGTCCCGCCATGGATTCAGAACTTCTACTTCGTCCCGTGGGGATCCGGGTTAGAATAGGTCCTCAATACCCCTTGCTTGTCGTAAGAGACGACTAAATGGGGTGGTCCTTCCGACGCCCCGGGTCACAGCAGGTGTGGCACGATAAAGATCCCTCACCTCTCACAAGCCGTAAGCGCCGAGGATAGGCCTAAATTATGCAGCCCTTCACCGGCAATGGTGACGTCTCCACATGAGTGAAAAATTTTCGAGCAATATACAACTAACCAGAACCTCTATCCCGAGGATCATGAAATCTACAATTTTGGTAGAGGTCTTCCTTGCTCTACATTACTATGCAGTTAGTTTTTCTTACAAATATGAGGTTGTGGAGAAGATTTTGAAAATTGATAAATATTTGGTAAATATTTGGCAGTTTTTGCCCATACTCCAGGGGTGCAGGAGTCTTGAAAGTTACAATTTAACCCCCACCCCTTATACCAAAGATGTTTCATACCAAATTTGAAAAGCATTGGAATGGTTGTTATCAAGAAGTTTAAAGTATGCAGACCAATAGCAATAGGTCATAAGAGTAACTCACGTGACCTAAAAACAATTGGAAGCTAAATCGTCAGTAAAATGGCTACCTTTACAGCACGTAACATCTTTTTACAGGATTGACCCAGAAAAAAGGGCAATGACTGATTGGCTCGTGAAAAATCCGACATGGTTAGGGTATTCATACAGCGATGACAGGGCATCTTGTGAACTGTGCAGCTCTGGTAAAAAAAAAAAAAAAAGGAAATTCTCGAGAAAAGGCAGTCGGCACTGCGCATGTAAGGTACGGGAGGAACATTTAAAGCTTTTTCAACCCCTTGTCATTCTGAAAAGATTTCTTCAGATGAATTTTCATTGTTATGCAAGGGAAAGCAAACTGCTTCATATCAAGCGAGTGTGATGAGATAGTTAGCGAAAACGGCAAATCGTCGGCACAATCATTCAAACACTCGTCTTTTGCGGTAACTTAAACATTGCACGTCGAGGACACAAAGTTTGATGTTTTTGTTAAGATACAGGAGTAAAGATAATTCACTTCTGATTGAACATTTAAAGTCTAGATTACTTTCTCATCTCCTTTCTTCCAAAATGACATCATAAAGATATGTGGAAGCATTTTAAGTGACGAAATTGTAAGGGATTACAATATGACCCGATGTTTTGAATTCATGGTAGATGAAGCTAATTGTGTTGCAACGATTGAACAAATGATCCCATTTGCCTTAGATTGCATGATGCAAAAAAGAAAAAAGGATCAGAGAGGATTCGCAGCGAATTTCCACCACCAGAGACGCAATGAGAGATTCTGTGTACATGTAATGGTTAGATGTAATTAAAATGCACCGACAAAAGTATGATGATTAGGAAATTAATATTGCGGAGTACAAATAATGATCACAGAAATAGTATCTGTCGCATTGGAAAGCACAGCATTTGAATCTCTCCATAGTACATATATGCAAGGTAGTTTTGGTACGAAATATACTGCAAACTATCCAACATGGAGCTTTACTGTTTGATTTGTCTGCCAAGAAGGTAGAAATATTTAAGGAGCCTCAATGAGGATGTCGCAAAGGAAAAGATGGAGAGTCGAAAAATCCTGAAAACACTAGTACTACGTGAAACACGCTGGGCTTCAAAATCTTAGACCTTTTTCACATTCAGAGCAGCTCTATTCCCAACCCACGCTTCTACAGGTGAACTTCTACAGGGGAACTAGCGACTGTTCATGGCGATTATTTAAGGTAAGCTTCTATAGGGGAACTAGCGACTGTTCATGGCGATTATTTAAGGTAAGCTTCTATAGGGGAACTATCGACTGTTCATGGTGATTATTTAAGGTAAGCTTCTATAGGGGAACTAGCGACTGTTCATGGCGATTATTTAAGGTAAACTTCCATCGAGATCTGCAATTTCAATTTGCATCCGGTGATGTACAAATTTTGAATGTTTTTGCATGCATACCGGTGTGAGTGTACGTTCAGTAGGAGGAGGAGGGTAAAAGACATCTTCCCTATGTAATAGCTACGAATCGTCTCTCCGGACTTTGCTTGATGAACATATCCATGGAAGGGCAATCGTCACTGACGTTATTGATATTTTGCCAACAAAAAGAAAGAAATGGCAATACATTTGGAATAGCCCTAATAACTGCATTTGATATATTCTGGTTAATATGCTTATTAAAACGTCAATTGGTTTATGTTTCAGTTCGTCAATTATTAAATAAAATGTTGTTTAAATGTTAAATATAACACCTATATGGACCTAAACAAAAGATGCATTTGTTGTTTGGAAAACCATTAGAATTATTCTACTTTTCTTGGCAATGTTAATGATAATACTATACAGAAGTTGTCAACATAATATGTGCAACTATTCGTTTACAGGTCTTTTTCAAGTTAACAAAAATAAAATGAAACGGAAGAAGTTCATATTTACACGTAAAATTATCATACATTGTATGAAATGATCGATTGAGGTATCCTGTGGGGATCTGGGTTAGAATAAGTCATCAGTATCCCTTGTATATCGTAAGAGCCGACTAAATGGGGCGGTCACAGGATAAAGATCCCTCCTTGCTCTAAGGCCGTAAGCGCCGAGCATAGGCCTAAATTTTGCAACCCTTCATCAGCAATGGTGATATCTTCATATGAGCAACATAAGCAACATTCTCCGTCATAAAAGAGTCCAGTCGTGTATTCCAATTTATTTCAAGTTCAAGTCTACATCCGGTATTTCCTACAAATATAATTCTACTATTTCATCCAAACGTTTTAATTATAAACAAACTTTGCAGTGCCTATATATATACCATCTTATACGTAATCCGCCAACGTGTTCTTGTTCTTCATCTTCTTTCAACTATAGTCCAGCTGGACATGTCATTACTGGTGATGTTGATATAGTTAAAAATGAGGACCTCAAATCAGTTGTTCTAAAAGGTCCTAAATACACAGAACCTCGGTCTTTCAATTGGCGACAGAATTTCATTTCTATTATGAATTATGTCGAAGATTATGCCAGGCGATGGGCTAAATATGAAAAAGAAGAACTTGATACATTATCAGGATGGATTAAAAGTATAAGAGGAATATTAAATCCCGCATTGGACATATTAAAATAAAAGTACGTACTATCTATCCTTCTGTGTTTAATAATCCAGAAGTGATAAAAGAATTAGATAGGTTACATGAGGAAAATGTTTTGGTTCCAGCTGACAAAGTATGTAACATTGTTTTGTTTGTAAGGCTCATTATTATAACTGTATTTTAAACGAACTTGGTATTAATTACACTTTTGGAAATCGGACTTATATTCCAACTGCCCTTTCAAAAGACGAGTTTTCAAAACCATGCTTCAATTTTAAACAAATTTAATATCCCAGTCAATGGGTCGGATGGATATGAGTTGCCGTACCTATACTGGATTCCTAAACTTCATAAAAACCCTGAAAAACAAAGATACATTGCTCGATCCAGTAAATGTTCTACCAAGTCCCTATCTTTGCTCCTCACGAAAATATTAACAGCTGTGTAGGAGAAACTTCAAACGTACTGTGCGACTACAAATACCAGAAGTGGTGTAAATCAAATGTAGATTCTAAAAAATTTTAAAGAAGTTTTAATAAACACTTTTCGCAAATCAGCAACATCAAAACGTATGACTTTTAAACACTTTACACGACCATTCCTCACGATAAATTAAAGACTAGACCTTTTGACATCATAGACAGTTGCTTCTTCCAACAAAAATGGAAATTGCAAATATTCCTATCTAGTGATCTGTCGTCCAAAAAATTACTTTCTTAAACGCCACTCTGATACCACGCATAAATACTCTGAAGTTGAAATAAAGAATATAAGTTTCTCATTGACAATATCTTCGTGGTCTTTAGTGATCAGATCTTCCAACAGTGAATTGGAATCCCCATGGGCACGAATTGTGGTCCTTTGTTACTGACCTGTTTTTATATTCCTGTGAAGCAGAATTTATTCAAAAACTTTTACGTGAGAAGAAAAAATATCTTGCTGTGGTCTTCAATTCGACATTTAGATATATCGACATATTATCTATCAACAATAATAATATAAATTCATATGTCGATTCGATATATCCCAGTGAACTCGAAATAAAAGACACCACAGTGTCCTCCACTTCTGCTTCATACTTAGATATTTTATTGAAAGTAGATATTAAAGGCAAACTAACAACTTTATGACAAACGGGATGATTTCAGCTTCTCCATCGTCAACTTCCCATATGAATGTTGCAATAGCCCATTATCACCTGCATATGGTGTTTATATCTTTCAACTGATTCGATACGCAAGAGCTTGCTCTGCGTACGGTAAGTTTTTAAATCGAAGCAGGCTACTGACAAACAAGTTCATGATGCAAGGGTTCCAACAGTCTCGTTGAAAGTCATCATTTCGCAAATTCTATGGTGGTTACATGTATAACGATCAGGTTTGCCAATACATCCTATCATTGGGTCAAATGCTATCTGATGTGTTTCATAAGGATTGTTAGGCCGTTCTTGGCACACTGATTTTGACTACGGATGACTCCGTTTACCTGATCGAGATATACATGTAGGGTTTTAGCGGTCTACCCGAAGGACCGCCCCATTTAGTCTCCTTTTACGACAAGCAGGCCCTATTCTAACCTGGGTCAACATGGGCAATTTTAACAATATAGGTTCGAAATGATAAAAGCATGTATACAAGCACTGAAAAGGCCACGACACTGATGGTTTTTTCGAAGCAACTCGCGTCTTTATCAAGAGACATACATGTATATTACATTAACAAATATCACACACACCCCAAAAACCGACAAATATCAATAATATACATTGTTAACAAAAATGATACACTGTTGTACTGATTTGAGAAAAATATATATGTACGTACGTCAGAAAATAACTAGAGAAACTTGATATACCAATGTGTCCTGTTCTCCTCTATAGGTATTTTCTTTGTTATCCTGAATGGATCCCTAACACAGTAAATCTGACACGCTACATGTAATAACGAATTTCTCAGTGCTTTTGTAAAGTGTACAAATATTATGACAATGTTATATTCATTGGCAAATTGTTTATATTACATGAACACCAGAATACTGGAGAGGATTTTGAATAATTTAGTGTGGTGTTTTTGGTAATGAAAGATCGTTATCTTACGTAGAATATAAACAAAACAAATCAACAGGTAGACCCTCCAATCACGCTGATGGAAACTGACAGGTTTAGTGGACAATTTAAACTATAGCACACCTTTAACACTACCATTAGTTACGGCGCTCGCTTCGCAGTCAGATGGTTGTGGGTTCGATTCGTGGTGACCGCGTACAAAGTCGTTGTTCATTCACGAATAACGCGGCATTTAAAGTATTTCGGACTAGACCTAACAATCGCACGTCCTGTCACAATCGGCGGGTAATGAATCCTACATAGGTCAAAATGCTGGCACTGAAAGCTGGTACCGTCTCCAATTGTCTGTATTTGTTTATTTTCATTTCTTTGATAATTCAAATACCATTAATGGAGTATCATTACAGATGGTTGGGGTGTTGTTTACGTCCCATCGAGAATTTTCACTCATATTGAGGCGTCCTCAGCTATAGATGGCGCTTTCGGCTGCAGCAGTGAGGGTTCTTTAATGTGCTAACGTCTGTCGCAACACGGAGTCTTCGTTTTTAACCTCATTTCTGAAATACTCATGGTTCTCATTTCTAAATGATGAAAATGGTACCATCCCCAATGTGTCCCTGTGGTGAGGCAGAACAAGATACAACACATATTCTACAGACATGCATGAACCATCAGGCATTGAGACAAAGGATATGGTCATTACCAACAACCATCCAGGAAAAGCTATTTGGAACAGTGGAGGACTTACAGAAGATCACCAGATTCGTAGAGGAAGCAGAAATCCAAGTGTAGAGGCGAACGACAAGAAGAAGAAGAAGAAGATTTCTAAATGGCGAAGTAACGATCACTACCTATGTTTGGGGTTTGACGTGACATGGTACGAGGGAGACTCACGACCTCCAGGTTACGAAGCGAACGCTCTGCCACTGAACTACCGCGACCGGTAAAAATTCTCGCATAGAACAAAAACGACCAATATATATATATATAAAAGATTTGTTGGCACAATGCCCTAATAAGTTTCCTTCGCATTTAGAAGTGAGAATAAGAGTCGTTTGTATTAGACTTTGAAAACTGAGGTCCCCAGGCGACAGACTCTGGCGCGATCAAGAACACTCACTAGCTGTAGAGGAAGTGCTACAAATGCAGACCGATGCAGTCCGCTCATTGAGGGTTTAATACAGTGACAACACCTGCCGCGACCCAGGCCTTGGTCTTGAAGGTCTCATTCGTAAGATCTTTTATTTAAATTCATGTAGAGACATCACCAACTTTAGGTGAAGTACCACAAAATTTGACGTATGAACGGCGCTAATTACGGCCAGATGGGTTCATTTCCTACCGTGACGGACCACCCCTCCTGCCACACTACTTTGGTCCCGAGTGAGTACTAAGAATGGTCTAAATTTGTGGAACTTCACCTACAGCTGGTAATGTCTCATTATGAGTGAACAAATATCGACTGAACGTTAAAAAAAAAAACAGAAAAAAAACTTGACTAGCTAACACTTATGAAATGATGTTTGATTTTGTTATAAACATTTGATTTTGTTATAAACATTTGATTTTGTTATAAACATTTGGTTTTGTTATAAACATTTGATTTTGTTATAAACATTTGATTTTGTTATAAACATTTGATTTTGTTATAAACATTTGGTTTTGTTATAAACATTTGATTTTGTTATAATCATTGGAACAAAATAGAGACTAGAATACTGACGAAAACAGAGAGATTACATTGCATGTACTGGGGGACACACTGTAAGTAGATCAAACAATTTTATAATTCAGACTGTCTAGCGGTACCAGCTCCTGTATTCAAAATATCAAGGTTCTCAAATCACTTAATTAACATAACAGTACTACTGGATTACTGTTACATGTATGGGTGGACCTCCCGTCAGACACCATGTGACCGGATGTACGATCAAATAACGACTGCTTTATCATACTTAAAAAGATAACCGTTGAATATGGCTTCGAATTACCAAAAAAAAAAAAAAAAAAAATCAGGGAAAGTTAATTAAGTTGTTATACTAAGCATGTGCACAGCTAATGATAGATATAATTGATGGTCATTCTTGCAGATATAACACGCTCCTCTGGCGGTCTGCGAGTTCATGGAACTACTTCACTTCCGCTTGGCTTTGCGCTTCAGTAATATGTACTCACATGCTATCAAATTAAGACACAGTTGATTATAGCAGTATGTGTAAAAAATGAAGAGAAAATCATATTACAGACACACCAAAGACTCTGACAAGTGGGAGTGTAGAGGGTTTCTCCGACCGTTACCATGGCGAGTAATTAAACATTATAATTCATCGGCTTATCTAGCCATCTATTTCATCAACTTACAAAACATACTTCCTCTTTCAAATGAAACTCTCGTTGAACATGATGAAACTTTACCCCAATATCTACTTCGTGGGGGCAGAGCTGAGGAAGGGTTCCCTATCTCTCAACGTCGAGGTACCGATTGGCGCGGAGTTTACTACAACTATTGTGCGACCATAGAGGTTGTAGGTAGGTCTGTACAGAATATACAGTGAACATCGTCACAATGACTGCCTTCCATTTAAAACATTAATGAAAATATAAATATCAGCAATATTAGTGTATTCCTTTTAGATTTAATTGCCTAGCTGAGTAACTCAGTAGTTTAGCGTGTCGACTGATGAATTGTAGATCGCGGGTTCGAGTCCAGCATGGGTTTTAACATCTTCGCGCAAGCCAAGTGCCCGATTCGCTTACTCTCATCTAATGAATCGAGCGAGTTATCGTTCTTGACGTAAACAAAATCTACCCAATCAGATAACGTATTATAATTTCTGTTACATGTGTATGTTTACAAAATGAAGTTGACAGATGAAAACAATAAAAATGTTTTTTATTTATGTGTGCATACTTGCTGTACGCCTATGTCACTTTTGTGTTTAAGTCGTAAATCATGTATCAAAACACGTCATTCAGATTTCAGCGTTTCTACTTTCGTTTTGATATTGTACTCATGTTCAGTTTATTTCAGCACATACCGTCCTTTATCATTATTTGGGTGAGGTAAATGATCGATTTTCTCTATAAGTTGATCGTAAACCCAAATAATTTTTCCGAAAATCGTCCGCCTTTGTTTTTGTTTTGGACAAAATGTCACGACATACATGTAGGCGACAACACGGACTAGACATGGGGGACGCCATTACTCAAACCAAGCTGATGTATGGCGCGATTTGATTGGATGCCTTGGATTTTAATTTTTTAAAAGATTTTTTTCTACTAAAACTGCATTTTTTGACTAAATAAAAGTGAATTTGAAAGTCTTCAATTTCAATATATATACTTTTCACCCATATAAATTTTTTCTGGTGTAGTATTCCTCCTAAACTTTATAACCTGTTCTCCGTTTTATGACCTCCAAGCTGAGAAAATGTACTCAGCAGTAATGATTGAAATGCCCACAGGTCTATGTACGCTATATGTAGGTACCACGACAAAGTGAACAGCCATCTCTCGCATGAGATTGTGGCTCTGCATCATGGGATTGCCATCTATATTTCTGTATAGACAAAGTGAACAGCCATCTTTCAAATGAAAGTACTGCTCTGCATCATGGGATTGCCGGCTATATTTCTGTATAGACAAAGTGAACACCTATCTCTCAGATGAGATTGTTGCTCAGCATCATGGGATTGCCGACTATATTTGTGTAGACGATCTGTAGCGATACGGTGAACGTTCTCTTGTTTAATGGATTTGTACGAAACAAAGTACGGTAGCGCCGCTATACCCGTGAATATACAAACGGTCATAGCGTGTACGAATGGGAGAGAATGTAAATAGAATGGGTGTGTATATATAGACAGGTAAACTTCTCTCTCTCTCTCTCTCTCTCTCTCTCTCTCTCTCTCTCTCTCTCTCTCGTCTCGCTCTTTTTCTCCGTTTTACTTTGTCCGCCCCCACTACTGAACTTTTTTGACATACTGAGTAGTACTCGTCTCTGGGAACAAAGTTCCAAGAAACTAAAACAGTTATTAGGTTTGTTATTGACCGCCTACAGAAGTATATCGACATGATCAACCTGAAGTATTCTCGAGTTAGTCAGTAACAAACCTAATAATCCGGTGAGAATTTTAAGGTGGCAGTTGTTGATCCAGAACATTTTTAAGGACAGGAATACGACCCAATTTTGTACCTTTGAAGACCCAAATCTGACCCCCCCCCCCCAAAACCAATCCATTTTTGTCCACCACCACCACCACCCCACCCCCCAAAAAAATTGAAACCAAATAGGGTGGATGCAACCCCCGTAACCCCCTTTAAACCCGCCATTGGATGGAACATGAAAACCTAATTATTACGATTTTTAATAACACATTATTTCAATTTCAATAGATTCTATTTTGTATAGAAACAAATAAAAATAATACTATGACGTATTGCGGTATATCTTACATGTGAAATGTAAATGACCCGCGCTTATAACGTATAGAAAAGTAAATAATTTTCAATTTGTTGTAAATTGCCATAACATATTAATAGTATGATAGAGAGAGGGGAGGGGTCTATCGTAAAATGTGACTGTCTTCCTCAACAGGTGGTGCTTGGTATGGGGAATAGTAAGGTTAGATTTACCCACATCTTCACCTATTACGATCTGTGCCATATGTTTTGAACAGCTAGAAAACAATCAAAACGTTGGATATACATTTATGTACCAGTTCCATTGCTTCGCTTTACGAATATAAATCAATTCTAACGAAAAGCAAATATAATTTTGAAAAAATGCAACAAATTGTTCCTTAGTCTGTTTCCTTCCATTAGGAGTTTACATGTGTGACTTCTGTATGGAGGTTAGGGGGATGCTTGTTATCAAACGCCATTTGTGAGACAAGAATTTATTAGTGAACATATGTTTCTGTCACTTTCAGCATAGAATGGCAAACTAACAAATCGTTACTATACAGTTGGCATTTGAGCGTGGAACGCGCTTCACGTCATAACCTTTGTATTGTGTTTACATTCCGGACAGGTTGTTTCAATACAACGGATACGCATTCTTGCAATTTGTTTATTTGATGCCGATTCCTTCCTCTTTACACGGCTAATTATGATGATAAACCCGAGAAGACCTGACCTATGTCGACATAACAAAATATTCACAAACTGTATTATAGGTACACGTATATGATGAAATGAATTCAACTTCAAAAGGTCTTTATAACATTAAACTATTCAGTAAAGTTTTATACAGTTATAATAAAAGCATTGAAGAATGCATTTTGTGCGCGTGTCCAACCTGCAATTGATATTACTGAAACTCGTATATATATATATATATATATATATATATATATATATATATATATATATATATATCAAACTCAAGCTTGAGTTTTCTTTTATTTGAGCAGTCAAACTTTGAGTAAAATATCAGACTTAAGTCCAAGTTTCGACACAAGTTTTTTTCTTCCGAGAAACCAGGCCAGGGTTCGGGGACATACTCCTTGTGCCCCTTTGGATCCGCGCTTGTTTTCACATTTGAATACTGTACTAGTGTACATGTATTACAGAAATTTACATCCCGCATGGATATCAGATGAGTGAATATAAAATTTTAAACAGAGTTTATATCGCACATGCACTATAACACGCGCAATTACGTACCTTTATGTATGCCAGTGAATCTGTCCTTAAGAACGGTCAATTCATATATTTGTCCAAATTCTTCAAAAATTGGGCGCAACTCCTTCTCTTCAAGGGTTCGAGGTATCTGTCCAACAAACAACTTAACGGTGTCGTGACTCTTTAGGGGGATCCCGGACCCGACCCCAGCTCCGGTCTGTATTTGTGTTTGTAGACTTCCGTTAGGTATATGCAGAGGACCGGAAAGATGTGAAGTTGGGAGACTTTGTCCGTGGGGCGGGGCAGGTCTGTGATGAATTAACTGGTCTGTAAGCACTCCACCTACAAGGGCAGTCATCGTCATTTAACTCCACGGCAGCACACAACATAGAACAGGTGAACGTCACAAAACTCTCTGAAGAAGCGAAGGTCGGAAGCAAAAAGGAGCCTCCAGATTTCCGATGCTTTGGGAAGTAGCCAATACCCGCGCGTGTAGCAAACTGTCGATGACTCTAAGCCACAGGTGTCAACAGACTCGCGATATTCCGGGAAGCACACGCTAGTGTCGGCCGGAAGTGAAGGGGTCGAAAAGTATTGAGGGCCTCAGTAGAAACAAAGTGTTGAAGATTTCGTTATTTACTCAATTACATATTGGAGATGCATTGATTTGGCGAGATTTTGCGTAAGGCGAGATTTGACAAAGAAATCAATAGGTAGATAGGGGCAGACTGATAATGGCACTTTCTCTGAAGCAATGAGCGTCGAATGCGGGAAATAGTGGTGCAGGATAAATCGCTAGCTTGCACATTTATGAAGTACGTATGTGTATTTAATTCAGAGTTTAAGACTTTATACACTATGATGCCTCCCGTATCGTGTGCACTTGGTCAGGTTCCACTGGGCTGGGAGCGCTTGAAGTGGTTCTTGCGGAAAACCTATGTCACCAGAAAATTATTTCATCTTTCTAGGTCGATTGGGTCTTGTATTACATTGATCTATGCTAAAGCAATGAACTATTTTCATAACAACCAATAAAGCCAACACAGGAGCAGATGGACATTTCTCAGATTGATAAATTTTGTGCGGTATCGACGCAACAAAGTCATTTAGATCGTGCTTTCTGTAATCAATTAGAGAGCACAGTTCCGTGTATCCTACAAAATGGTGATGTCTTCGCTCAGTCACGCTGGTTATGTATTTAGTATGTTATTAATTCACTACTAAGATTTTAAACATTGGATAATTAATCAACCCTTTCTACATCAAAGCGGAAGCTTCACCCGTGTTCTAATTGACTTTTATATAAATAATATGATGCTCACACTGTCGCCAGAGCCTAGGAGTACGCGATGCACACATATTTAAAACAGTTAACATCGGGGAATGTGATATGAATCTTCATTGATTATCAATCGTCTTTGTCTTGTACAAGAGAACATTAAACATTACATTAATTACACATGCGAAACGTGGGGGGAAAAATCAACAGACTTCCTTTTGCGCGATCGTAAACTAGCTTCACTGCGCTCTCGTCAGCCATGCTGGGCGGTTTATGGTATGTTTAAAATCGACAGAGGACACTCTCTCTGCAAAATACATCGCTATTTGATTTGAATCACGTCACTGGAATTAATTACACGTTATTTTTGGAACCCATTATTGCCCTCATTAATAGTAGTAGAATTCTAAGCACCTGCTTTATTTGACTGAAAGGATATTCTCGTTAGAAGGCGCGTGATTATAATCATGTGAAATTGGACTAGCAGTATGAACAGCCGTTCTGATTTTTGTTAACATACAATGATACATTTGCATGTATACATATCGTTTAAGCGATATCACGTATTCAACTTGAAATAAATCATATCGCTAAACAATTTTAAAAGTGATATCAGGGTAAGTATGAAATGGTTTTACTTCAACAATTAAATGATATTACTTCACATGGGTCCTACGTTGCAAAAAATGAAATAAAAATAAGCATACTGAATATCACCTACTCACAGACTGAATATCACTTACTTACAGACTGAATATCACGTACTTACATACTGAATATCATGTACTTATAATTACAAACTGAATATCACGTACTTACATAATGAATATCACGTACTTACATAATGAATATCACGTACTTACATAATGAATATCACGTATTTACAGACTGAATATCACGTACTTACAGACTGAATATCATGTACTTACAAACTGAATATCACGTACTTACAGACTGAATATCACGTACTTACATACTGAATATCACGTACTTACATACTGAATATCACGTACTTACATACTGAATATCACGAAACATGTTGTCGATCAAGGAAGAACATACGGTATGGGGATTTCATAAAGCACATGATGTTGAAAAGGTTTAAGTTTTTTTTGAAGAAGAAAAAATCGAGAGAGAAAAAACTTCACGAAACAACAACAACAAAAAACACCAACAGCAAAACCGACTAACAAACTAAATGAATATATGTAATATATGGTGTACTACGTAGACATGATTGAGAATAATGACATCTGGATTACTAATAATAAACAAAAATTACATTTATGGGATTTACGCTATTAATGGGTGAAGTGAATTTTTGGAATGTTTATAAAATAATTGAAGGAAGAATGATCGATATAAAGAAAACCAAAATGTATTAGCAAAGTTATCGAACCCTAGTAAATGCACTTTGTATCAGCATCTTATTGATGATATTTGTGTACAATACTACTTAACAAAGCCGACAAATCGTGTATGTAAAAAATATATTGCAGTGGTTTGACTGTCTGCACACAATTTGTACATAAAAAAGGGACGCCATAGTGACGTAGACAGATGCAATAGAATATGTAAATGTTGCAGTGTTAATTCTAATGAAAGCAAATATCATTTTATTTTTCTTTGCCCGCTCTATCAAGAATGAAGACAATAATTCATCTAAAATTTATTTCTATAAGCCAAGTGTTTTGAAGTTTGTTAAATTAGCGAGTGTCAACAATAAAAAACAATGAAGTATTCAAAATTAGAAACTTATGTACAATGTATTATAGCTATAATTACTATGGGTATTATTTTAACGCTGTTTTTCACTTTACTTCATGTAATTCTGTCCTCCAAAATGATGTATGAATGCTAACGGAAATAAACAAACATACTGAATAAAACGTATCTACGTACTGAATATCACGTATTTACAGACTGAATATCACGTATTTACAGACTGAATATCACGTATTTACAGACTGAATATAAAGTATTTACAGACTGAATATAACGTATTTACAGACTGAATATAACGTATTTACAGACTGAATATAACGTATTTACATACTGAATATCACGTACTTACATAATGAATATCACGTATTTACAGACTGAATATCACGTATTTACAGACTGAATAAAACGTACCTACGTACTGAATATCACGTATTTACAGACTGAATATCACGTATTTACAGACTGAATAAAACGTACCTACGTACTGAATATCACGTATTTACAGACTGAATATCACGTATTTACATACTGAATAAAACGTACCTACATATGTACGTACTGAATATCACGTATTTACATACTGTATATCACGTATTTACATACTGAATAAAACGTACCTACGTACTGAATATCGCGTATTTACAAACTGAATATAACGTATTTACATGTTGAATATCACGTATTTACAGGTACTGAATTCCACGTACATGTATTTATATCACGTATTTTCATATTGAATAGATTAACTGAATAACGAGGTCCACCTTGTCATGTAATTGTCGTCAAGCTCCTTTAAAATCAATCATTATACTCTTTTCAGAAGAGCGTAATTTCTTTGTTTCTTATGTAAATCTTCATAATCCAATTCTAATAGTTAGATATTCTACTTGAAACTCTGTCCACAGTTGATTTGCTCTAAGAAAAGGACTGATGGTGATGGTAATATAGGTTTAACAAGATATATGGATATAAATATTGTGGTAAAGAAAGTACAACGATAAATACGGTATGTGTTTGAAACTGCGCTTGCTTAACATTGGATACAGATTCTTACTAAAGCAAAGTTGCGTCCACTTTATTTCCGGACCACGCTTCTAGATTAAAATAAGGTCATAGGACATCATTTTCAAATAGCAGAATGGTGTTCAAGAATGTAAAACCCAACTGGTCTACACAAAAAAAAAAAAAACCTTGATAAGTAATTCTGATATGTAGAACCTGGGACAGGGACACGCAGATGGAATGCACCCGCTTATCGTTCTTGATTATCTCACAAAGACCCAATGCAGCCAATCCCACTTCATATCTAATATAACCCGAGCTGATAAGATTCCATTATTTCTTAATGATTTTAGCCGAAAGACAAATATGAAGCAGTCAATCAAAGAATTTGTACTTATTGCTTTGACAAAAATGGATTGATTCGGCAATATTTTCAGTCGATCACTGACGCAAATGTTGACCATGCTGAGTCATAAACAGAAGCCTAGTAGAAACATGTTTCTTTCGTGCATTAGTATTAGAACCATTTTAATTAACGTTGTAATCTCTTAGTGTATCATTATGTGGACATTACACGTACCTTGTACCTTTAAGGAGAAGGCTTATGTAGGCTCTGCTTGATGCCTATTCCCATTATGTTATACATAATGAAATACCGTCTTAATTTTTAAAACATCATTTTAATCACCGGTTGTTGATTTCCTTGGTTATTTACAAGTAATCAGCATTAGGTACACAAATGTACAATATCTTCAAGAAAAGTTTTTTATACTGTAAATGTAGATATTTACAAGAGAATTACACATATTGTGCTCTAAGATATATTGATATGATAATATACAATATACTATAATAATATATTATAATAATATATAGTTGTGTGTTTAGATTGACAGAGTTCTCTTCGAGCGGACTACTGGATCATTTTCTCTTCTGCTCCGCAGTGGACTATAAGACTCTCTTATGAGTAGCCATGAAATATAAGGTGATTCCACCCGAGGGTTGCAAAAAAGCTGTGAAACCCGAGGCTTTGCCGAGGGTTTTACCGCTTTTTTGCAACCCCGAGGGTGGAATCACCTTAATATTTCATGGCAACTCATAAGAGAGTATTTTTCTCTCATATTTCTAGAGTTTTCCGTTTTCCTTGTGCCAAGCGACGCCATTTTGAGAATTTTCCAATTAATTAATTTTTCGCTGTACATAAAAAATAACACCAGAATTGAATTCTACGACCTTAATTTTGGCAACTACGTTGCCGACAGAAACTCGGCGACGAGTGTATAAGTGAATGATATTAGAGTTATTCCTCTTTGAATAAATCAATAATCAGGGTGATGCGTGACGTAACTCGACAGTCCATCAGCGCGAAACATTTTGACAGACCTAATCAGAATATGAATCCACAACTGCACATTTTTTTTCTTAGAGGAGCATTAATATTGATATTAATTGAGCAGTTATTTAATGACGAGTGTGTGAAGAGAGATTCCAAGTGGTTTTTGTTGGTGAATATGGGCATGGCTAGACTTTCGTTTTCCACGCGTGCAAGGACTCGAGTCTCATAGACATTGGAGGCACTTATTTCACCTGAGACACATATAGGGACAGTAGACGTTGACAGAGTGAATGTGGAGGTAGGCCTAGTACTAATAGACCGTGTGGGCTGGGTTTCTGTGAACTGGCATAATGCACCGAATGACATAGGTGTATGAGGAATTTGTGACTGTTGTTGAGTGTGCGGTAGTTGTTCAAGGAATGTGTAATTTTGTGTCCGGTCACATACACCTGGAGATTATCAGGGACATTACAATCTGTCATTTTTTGTACAAGAGCTTTGCAGACGCTAGTGTTCGTCAATCGAGGCGAGGCAAGTTACAAGCTAGTTGTGTATTGATTATGACGTCACGGGATATGCAAGATAAACGTCAGGTGATATGAAAGATAGAAATATCTTACATACCTTTCTTTCATAGAATATCTGTATCTTACATACGTAGATATGAGAGAAAACAGTTTCTGATATGTATAACTAATATTTCCAGAATCTTCTGCAGATAAGCTTGTCTACAAATCATACTGTTAATTTATATTCAAAATATCAAATCTCTTCGATGATTAAGTAAAAAGTTATTTCAAAATTATTTTATAAAACTAAACACATTTCCTAGTCGTATAGCATGATAATCATCGGAAAAGATATACATTAGCCTCAAGCGAAACCGCCAGGTTTGTATAAACGTTTTCTGAAATCTTTTAACCTTTCCGATGCTTTCGTCGAGTGTCTGCACATTTGTACAAATTTCGCTGTTTCAAACTATTAAATCATAATAATACTCATACAATAACAGAATTATTGACATTTTATAGGTCAATACGCTGTTTAACTACCTTCGAAGTACAATACATGTGTTTTGACCTCGCGCCCGGGCTCTGTGAATAGTATGTACTTCTTATTAGGTTTTTACCTCGCCCCTGGACTCTGTGATTGATTGATTGTATATTGTTTAACGTCCCTCTCGAGAATATTTCACTCACATGGAAACGTCACCATTGCCGGTAAAGGGCTGCGAAATGTAAGCCTATGTTGGGCGCTTATGGCCTTTGAGCAGGGAGATATCTTTATCGTGCCACACCTGCTGTGACACGGGACCTCGGTTTTTGTGGTTTCATTGTATGCTTCACAGGTATAGTTATAAACGATGGTGACTCTAAACCACAAGTTATGAGGCGCCGATACTGTTAAAACGAACGCAAGTAAATCAGAGTCCTTACGTTAAAAGACCAAATGCAGATTAAAAGGCGATCCAGTACAGACTGGCGTATTTTCTATTCATTTTTAGTATTTTCACAAAGGTATCTAAAATTTCAAATATAAAACGCAGTTTATAACACAGTAAAACGTTCATCACTTGAATTATCTTTAAAATATTATGAACATGGACGGGACAACACAAATCTTAACATGTAAACTACAGTACAGTACATATAATGTAAAGTACGGTACTTATAATGTAAATTACAGTACTTATAATGTAAAGTACAGTACTCAGAGTGTAAATTACAGTACTTATAATGTAAATTACAGTACTTATAATGTAACGTAGAGTACTTAGAGTGTAAATCACAGTACTTATAGTGTAAATTACAGTATTTATAATGTAGAGTACAGTACTTAGAGTGTAAATCACAGTACTTATAGTGTAAATTACAGTATTTATAATGTAGAGTCCAGTACTTATGATATTAATTCCAGTACTTATAGTATAAATTACAATGCTAATACAGTGGACTGTCACTAATATCCTCTGGTATTCCACACATGAATGGGGTATTTTAGATATATCAGGTAAATTTCGATTTAATTCTGGTTTTCTTGCATTGGTTAAATATTATCGTTCATTGTCACTTACAATAAAAGAGCATACATTGCACATTGTCACTTACCATAATTTATTTTTTTAACTGCTAACTTACTTTCTGTGAGAAAAAGTCACGAACAACTTGCACTTGATTGCTTAAAATAATTCAAACTTTTTGCTGAAGATCCTGGTGTAGCCGGTACACTCACCGTCTATCAGTATGAAGATC